>NC_045438.1:2525126-2535218 GCF_002776525.5 Piliocolobus tephrosceles
GGGGGGAGGGATTGCATTGGGGAGTTATACCTGATATAAATGATGAATTGATGGGTGCTGACGAGTTGATGGATGCAGCACACCAACATGGCACATGTATACATATGTAACAAACCTGCACGTTATGCACATGTACCCTAGAACTTAAAGTATAATAAAAAATAAAATAAAATAAAAGAAACTGCAAAGCAATCAGCTAACAACTTCAAAGTACAAAAACCTCATATTTCATTATTAACCTTGAATGTAAATTGTCTAAACACCCCACTTAAAAGGTACAGAGTTGAAAGTTGGATTAAACAAACAAACAAACAAGACCTATCCATCTGCCCTCTTCAAGAGACCCTTCTCACATGTAGTGACAACCATAGACTCAAAGTAAAGGGTTGGAGAAAGATCTGTCAAGCAAAATGGAAAACAAATAAAGAGCAGTGGTCACTATTCTTACACCTGATAAAACAGACTTTAAACCAACAACAGTAAAAAAAAAAAAAAAAGGACAAAGCAGTGTTATTACATAATCATAAAAGGTTCAATTCATCAAGAAACATTAACTGTCTTCAATATATATGCACTCAACATTGGAGAACCGATTCATAAACCAATGACTTCTAGACTATGAAAAGACTTAGACAGCAACACAATAATAGTGGTAGACTTCAATACCCTACTGATTGTGTTAGACAGATCACTGAGACAGAAAGCTAAGAAAGAAATTCAGGACTTAAATTCCACTTGAACAATTGGACCTAGTAGACGTCTATAGAATAGTCCACCCATCAGTCACAGAATAAACACTCTTCTCATTTGCACGTGAAACATATTCCACGACTGAGCACATGCTTTACCATAAAGCAAACCCCAATAAATTCCAAAAAAATTAAAATCATACAAACTATACTCTGAAACCATACTGGAATAAAAATATAAATCAATACCAAGAAGATCTCTAAAAACCACAAAATTATATGGAAATTAAACAGTTTGCCCTGAATGACTTTGGGGTAAGCAATAAAATTAAGGCACAAATAAAATTATTTGAAATACATAAAAACAGAGAAACAACATACCACAAGCTCTGGGATACAGCAAAAGCAGTAAAGTTAATAGTGCTAAACACCTACCTCAGAAAGTTAAAAAGATCTCAAATACATGATCTAACATCACACCCAGAAAAACTAGAGAAATGAGAACAAATTAACTCAAAAGCTAGGAGAAGAAAAGAAATAACTAAAATCAGAGCATAACTGAACGAAATTGAGACCAAAAAAATTAATATAAAGCATCAATGAAACCAACAGTTAGATCTTCAAAAGGATAAACAAAACTGATAGACCATGAGCTAGATTAACAAAGAAGAGAAGAGAGTAGATCCAGAAAAGGACAATCAGAAGTGACAAAGGTGACACTACAACCCAATCCACAGGAATCCAAAAGATTCTCAGAGACTGCTATGAACACCTCAATGCACACTAACTAGAAATTCTAGAGAAAATGGATAAATTCCTGGAAACACACAACCTCCAAATATTGAATCAGGAAGAAATTGAAATCCTGAACAGACTGATATCTAGTTCCAAAATTTAATAAGTAATAAAAAACCTACCAACCAAAAACAAGAAAAAAAGCAACGACAAATAAAACCTGAACAAGTTAGAACCACAGCTGAATTCTATCAGCCGAACAAAGAAGAGCTGATACCAGTTCTACCGGAATTATTCTAAAAATTGAGGAGGAAGGACTATTCCCTAACACATTCTATGAAGTCAGCATCATCCTGATACAAAAACCTGGCAAAGACACAAAAAACAAAATTACAGACCAATATCCCTGATGAACATAGACGCAAAACTCCTCAACAAAATGTAAAGTTCCTACCACAGTAAATAGGGAAGAGAAAGAAATAAAAGGCATCCAAATATAAAAAGAATAAATCAAACTATCTTTCTTCACTATGTATATAATTCTGTGCCTAGAAAACCCTAAAGATTCTGCCAAAAGACTCCTAGAACTGATAAACGACTTCAGTAAAGTTTCAGGATACAAACTCAATGTACAAAGATCACAAGGATATTTATACACCAATAATGTTCAAGCTGAGAGTGAAATCAAGAACATAATCTCATTTACAATAGCCACACACACACAAATAGCTGGCAATACATATAGCCAAAGCAGTGAGAGATCGCTACAAGAACTACAGAACACTCACATGAAAGAAATCATAGACAACACATACGGAAAAGCATTCCATGTTCATGGAAGAATCAGTATCACTAAAATGTCAATACTGCCCAAAGTTATCTATAGATGCAATGTTATTCCTATAAAACTACCAAAATCCTTTTCCACAGAATTAGGAAAACTATTCTAAAATGCATATGTAAACAAAAAAGAACCTGAATAGTCAAAGTAATCCTAAGCAATAAGAGGAAAGCTGGAGCCATCACATTGCCTGACTTCAAACTATACTGTAAGACTACAGTAACCAACACTCCAATAGTGGTACAAAAACAGACACATAGACCAAAGGAACAGAATAGAAACCCCAGAAATAAAGCCATACACCTACAGCCATCTTATCTTTTAAAAAGTCAAGAAAAATAAGCAATGGGGGAAATAGGTTCTATATAATAAATGTCATTGGGATAGCTTGCTAGCTGCATGCAGAAAAATGAAACTGGACCCCTACCTTTATATACAAAAGTTAACTCAAGATAGATTAAATATTTAAGCATAAAACTTCAAACTACAAGAATCCTAGAGAAAAACCTAAGAAACACCATTCTGGATATCAGCCTCAGGAAATAATTTATGACTTCATCCTCAAAAGCAATTGGAACAAAAATAAAAACTGACAAGTGATAGCTAATTAAACCAAAAAGCTTCTGCACAGCAAAATAAATTAGTAGCAGAGTAAACCAACAACCTACAGGATGGGAGAAAATATTCACAAACTTTGCATCTGACAAAGGTCTAATATCCAGCATCTATAAGGAACTTAAGTAATTTAAGAAGCCAAACCAAACAACAACAACAAAAAAACAAATAACCCCATTAAAAAGTGGGCAAAAGACATAAACAGACACTTCTCTAAAGAAGACATACCAACAGTTAACGAGCATATGAAAAAATGTTCAACATTACTAATCATCAGAAAAATACAAGTCAAAACCACAATGAGATGCCATCTCACATTGGTCAGAATGGCTATTACCAGAAAGTCAAAAAACAACAATGCTGAAGAGTCTGTAGAGAAAAGGGAATTAGTTCAGCCACTGTGGAAAGCAGTCTGGAAATTCCTCAAAGAACTTAAAACAGAACTAACAACTGACCCAGCAATCCCATTACTGGGTATATATTCCCCAGAATAAATCATTCTACCAAAAAGACACACGTGTGCTTGTGTTCATCACAGGACCATTCACAATAGCAAACACATGGAATCAACCTAGGTGCCCATCTCAAATAAAAGTTGAAATTATTTTTTTAAAAGAATTTGGTAAGGATTCTTTACTAAGAATTTATTGTGCAAGGGTTGAATGGAAAATGGAAAATGGGCCAGGTGCAGTGTCTCACGCCTGTAGTCCCAGCACTTTGGGAGGCTGAGGGGGTGGATCACGAGTTCAGGAGATCGAGACCATCCTGTCCAACATAGTGAAATCCTGTCTCTACTAAAAATACAAATATTAGCCTGGCGTGGTTTCAGAGCCGGTGGTAGTCCCAGCTACTCAAGGCGGCTGAGGCAGGAGAATCACTTGAACTCAGGAGGCAGAGCTTGCAGTGAGCCAAGATCTCAGCCACTGCAACCTCCAGCCAGCCTGGGTGACAGAGCGAGACTCTGTCTCAAAGAAAAAAAAAAAGGAAAATTATTTTAATCACAATCTGGTACTTAAATTACAAAGATCAATCTGAAATTGACAGAAACTAAGAGACTATATAGTTCTTTGAACATTTGGGGAACTATGCAGTCTAATTTTCCACAACACTGTCACCAAAATAAAGTTCAGCATGTCCATTAAATATTTGTGATTATCCAAACAGGTGAAGAAAATAGGATAACAGTTTTGAATAAGAAGGGGAAAAGTTGGTAGAGCAGAATAGAACCCTAAACCAGAGGATAAGATGGAAATAGAAACAGATATCATTTCAGTAGAAAAGGACAGTGTTCAATAACAGGGTTGAGGTACTTGCCTATTAATTTCTTTAAAATAAAAATGTAATCCCTTTATCATCACATAGGGAAAAATAAATTTCAGATTAAAGACCTACATAGAGCAAAACTCTACATACTGCAAGTATACTGGAATATCTTATCTGCCATTATGAACTTAGAGTAGGAGAGGACTTCAGTTTCAATATAGTGAGTGGAAAACAAGTACTCAAAGCAATATTTGTATATGAATGTTCACAGCAGCAATAGTCAAAATAGCCAGAAGGTAGAAATGAACCAAATTTCTAACAAATGGATGAACAGATAAACAAAATGTGGTATACATAAATAATAGAAAATGAATTCAACCATAAGAGGATATGAAGTACTAATAAATGCTGCAATGTGGATGAACCTTGAAAACATTATGCTAAATGAAAGAAGCCGTACACAAAAGGCAGGTATTGTATGATTCTATTTACATGAAATTCCTATTCTTCTCCACACTTATTTACATGTAATGCAACTCAAATCAAACTTCCAGATTAATGATGTGATTATGTGTCTGTAAATTTTAAAAAGTCATTGATAATTTGGTGAAGGAAATATATTTTTAATGAAAGTAATCAGTAGTAGGAAAATGAGACACTTACCAATGTTTTGGTATTAAGTATAAATAACTATAAATATTATAAATAGATACACAAGTCAATGAAAAAGCACAGAAAATCCAGTTATAATAATATAAGCACTTTAAGCTAACAGTTATTTAAAATGTGATAAATGTGGTATTCAAAATTGAAGATTAGCTAACATAACATAAATAATGTTTTAAAGTATACTTTTGATGAATGGGGAAAATGGGTCAAATTGTTAACTTTTTCTCTCAAAAGTTTTCTAACAACTTTTAAGAGTTAAAGTACCAAAATAAAATCTAGTTTAGAAAAAAAAAAAATATTTTATCTAAAAGAGGAAAGTTCTTTCTAGTTTGACACCAAAAGTAAGAACCATAAAGATACAGAACAATGAGAATAAAAAATATTGTGTTAGAACTTCTGTACTTCAAAATACCATTAAGTATTGAAATATATATTCAAAGAGTTACTAAATTTTATATGTGAAGAATTCTTTCAAATGAATAATAAAAAACACCAATAAAAAAGTAAACAAAAGATATAACCTGACTTTTATAAAAGAAGTTCAAATAGAAAATGAACAGAAAAAATATTCAGCTCTATTTCAAGGCAAAAGTAAAAGAAAATCAAAATTAACATATGATGAATTATCTATCAAACTGGAAGTATATCTATGAATTCAATATATATTCAATTTCACATATATTGCATATATATATATATATGATATTACATATGCAAGGACTTTTCTTCAAGTATATTTAGCACACTCTAATTGATATTAACAAAACCTTGGAAACAAACTTAATGTCCAACATTTGGTAATTATTTAAGAATATTGTGGGATAGCCATATATTGCCATTATAAGCAGTTTAAGTATTGAATAAGAGCTTAAAATTAGGAAATGTTTTTAATAGACTCTGAAATGGTTAGGGGAAGAGATTTCACAAGAGCACGCACAATCTTTATAACAGAAACTGGTGTCATGATCTTCCAGATTTTTTTCCAAGATCCACTGAATATAAATTTCTCTTCTTTTTGAAGTAGTTTTATCCCTTCTTTCTGCTATCTAACACATTCCTCTGAGTCACTCATCTGATTGGTGGGTTTTTAGAAAAGGGATCTTCCCTTTTTGTCTTTTCAGACCTGTCTGTGGCCCTATCCTCCATGAGACATTTCATCTGTTCTCTGCCTGCAATTAGGTGAATAAATTTATATATAAGATTAAATCGTAAATAGTTTGATGCTGGCCAGAAGTCCAGCTACAGTCTACAAAGTTTTCAATAACAGACCTGATAACATAACTTTCATTTTTCAAATTCTTGAATTATTTCACAATTTGTTCCAAACTCAAAGGGAGACAAGAATGTAACTATTCACAAATGTTGATAATATAAACAATATATATACAAACCAAGAAGGTTAAAATAATTATAAATGTTAATAGTTATAGAGTGAGATTCTGAATGATTATATTTTCTCTTTTGTGATTTTTCTATATTCCACAAATTTTCTAATTATTATGCATTATGTGTATTAATTTATAAACAAATATTTTTAAAATAGAAGTAAATATTTATTAAATTTCTGAATAGAAGACTTTCTAATGTTAGAAAAATGGGAAAGCAAGAAAAGAAAATATGTATGCTCTTTAATTTTTATATATCCTTAAATGTTCTGCATGCCCAAAAATAAAGGAATTAAAAGTCAAAATTAATTGGCAAAATGTTGTAATACAGGTCATATTAGAGATTACATGTGTATTAAATGAAACTCCTCAATATGTTAATTTAGTGTAATGGAACAAACTATCCTACAACAGAGGCTACATGTGTAAGAAATGGGCATGCTCAGTATTAATCTCTGATATCTGAAGCATCTTAAAAGCACTATTAGGGAGAGACCAGCCATGATATACTCATTGCCTTATATGTACAAACTTATCACAACTGTTTATATTGTTACCACTTTGAGTATAGGTACTATTGCTAGTTCATGTGTGGAATTTAATTGCCATTTAATTAGTTTCAAAGAGATTACATTCTGATTATGCTTCAAAATGAAATGCTATTTTGCACAGAAATGCTCAGAAACAAAACAGTCAGAGCATCAACTTGAAGTAGATACTTCAAGTTGAAGGATTTCATACTTCATTGGAGGAATGAAATGCTCTGGTCCACACAGTCTCTCATTTTACAGCAGGCTAGGCTGGGCTTGTTCACATGACAGTAGATGTTCAAAGAGACTAAAGAAACACGTCCAAGTTCTCTTGAGGACTAGGCTCCAAACTGGTACACTGCTACTTCTACCACATTTTTTTTTTTTTAGTTCAAAGAAGTGACGAGTCCAATGCAGACACATGGGATGGTGAAGCAGACCCCTTCCCTTGCTAGAAGAGGCTGAAATGTCATGCTGTAAGTACTACGCATTTAGAAAGTAATGGAGAATTGGCCAGGCACAGTGGCTTATGCTTGTAATCCCAGTGCTTTGGGAGGCTGAGGTGGGCAGATCACGAGGTCAGGAGTTCAAGACCAGCCTGGCCAACATGGTGAAACCCCATCTCTACTAAAAATACAAAAATTAGCTGGGCGTGATGGCAGGCACCTATAATCCCAGCAACTCAGGAGGCTGAGGCAGGAGAATAGCTTGAACCCAGGAGGCAGAGGTTGCAGTGAGCCGAGATTGCACCACTGCACGCCAGCCTGGGTGACAGAGCTAGTCTCAATCTCGAAAAAAAAAAAAAAAAAAAAAGAAAACAATAGAGAATTAAAGCTACTTTTGCAAGAAATCCACTTAGTATCACATATCACTATTACAAGAAAAATACTGGCAAACCACCCAAATAATTGAAAACCATCTCAAAGCCCTGAGAATTTGGAGTGACTGAGTCTTGTGATTCATGTGTTGGACAGTCATGTGATTATTAAGTCATCCAACATTGATTTGTGAGAAACTTCTAACTTTGAACAGGAGCTGCATAACTTCTTCCAGTGGCATGTGATTCAACTAATGCAAATATGAGGCTGAAGTCTTGCCAAATAGAAAAATTCTGCTAGATTCTTGACATAACTCAAAATTATGCTATCAATAATAAAGCTCCTAAAGGATTCAGATCATGAGGACAGGTTACATGTTTTCTATTTCAAGAAGTCAATAAGAGCTATTTTGATCAATATACAGCTTTAAGTGATAAGAAAGCAGTTTTTTCTGACTTAATTGGTAGGGTTTGTTTTTTTTTTAGTAGTGCATAAAATTATCTTTCAATAAAAGATAAACTTCCTTGGGCATAAAAAAGACTAACATTGTTCACATGTTTTAGCTGCTATTAACTATCATTATGGATATACTTATCACATATTCCAACCATAATAACAGCTTTTAGTTGTAGGTATGAAATTAGATAGCCTGCAGTCACATGACTATTTCATCTTAGATCATGAGTTCCTCAACTTTGCTGAATGTGAGAATGTTGGGAGGAACCTGCCCCCAATATTTCAATGTAGGTATTTTCCATAAGTGTCAGCTGGCTGAGAAATAAAGAGAGACAGTACAAAGAGAGGAATTTTACAGCTGGGCTGCCGGGGTGATATCACATATCAGTAGGACCGTGATGCCCACCTGACCCTCAAGTCAGTGAGTTTTTATTAAGGATTTTTAAAAGGAGAGGAGGTGTAAGAACAGGGAGTAGATACAAAAATCACATGCTTCAAAAGGTAAAAACCAGAACTACTAATAAGGATATAACAAAGATCACATGCTTCTGAGGGAAGAGGACAAAGGGCAAAAGCAGAACTACCAATAAGGGTTTATGTTCAGTGGTGCATGTATTGTCTTGATAAACATCTTAAACAACAGAAAACAGGGTTTGCGAGCAGAGAACTGATCTGACCACAAATTTACCAGGGCAGAGTTTTTCCCTACCCTCGTAAGCCTGAGTTTACTGCAGGAGACCAGGGCATATCTCAGTCCTTATCTCAACCGCATAAGACAGATATTCCCAGAGTGACCGTTTATAGACCTACCCTCAGGAATGCATTCCTTTCCCAGGGTATTAATACTAATATCCTTGCTAGGAAAAGAATTTAGCGATATCTCTCCTACTTGCACGTACATTTAAGGCTCTCTGCAAGAAGAAAAATATGACTCTATTTTGCCCGATTCTGCAGGCAGTCAGACCTTATGGTTTTCTTCCCTTGTTCCCTAAAAATCCCTGTTATTCTGTCCTTTTTCAAGGTGCACTGATTTCATATTGTTCAAACACATGGTTTACAATCAATTTGTACAGTTAACACAATTATCACAGTGGTCCTGAGGTGACGTACATCCTCAGCTTATGAGGATAACAGGATTAAGAGATTAAAGTAAAGACAGGCATAAGAAATTATAAAAGTATTATTTGGGAACTGATAAATGTCCATGAAATCTTCAAAATTTATGTTCCTCTGCTACAGCTCCAGTCAGTCCCTCCTTTTGGGGTCCCTGACTTCCCACAACAGAGAATCACCTGAAGAGCTTCTCTGGCATTAGGTTTTAGGATATGGGCACAGGGAGTAGAGTCTGGAGCTCTTCATTTAGAACAAGTTATCCAAATAATGCTTGTGCATTAGAAATTACACTTGGAAAAATTTGTCCTAGATATTTTTCTGTTAAATTTGCTGTTAAAGTAGGTAGGATATAATGCTTTCATTACAACCATTTGATAATAAGAGTGACAAACACTATTAATAGAAGGACTTCAATCCCTTCTACTCATTATCTTTAAAAAAAAAAAAAAAAAGCATTTTAAAAATGTAAAAATACTACCAGGAAAAATATGCATGAACCTTAGACTTATTTTCTATTTTTAGGAGGAATAGTATTTAGGAAAGGTAAAAAGAAGTGCTTCAATTGTATGTTTTATTTCTTTTAAAAATTCTGTAGCAAACATTACAAAGTGCGTCAGCCTGGTATGCAACTTCAGGGGAGCCCCCTCATGATAGAGTCTGTACAAATAGTACCCTCACAAGTATATATGCCATGATCTATACAGTCACATGCAGAAACCCTAGCAAAATGCTCTATTTTCTGAAGATACCTGTGGTGTATGCAATGTTTTATATTATTCTCTGAATTTTTGAAACCTTACATAATTTTTAAAAATTAGCAGCAACTAGATATTAGATCTTAAGTGTTCTCACCACACACATACACACAAGTGTTAATGATGTGAGCTGATAGATATGTTCATTAACTTGATTAATCACTTTATGACACATACATATATCAAATCATTATGTTTTTTTTTTTTTTTTTTTTTTTTTGGG
>NC_045438.1:2535318-2646203 GCF_002776525.5 Piliocolobus tephrosceles
CTGACCTCGTGATCCGCCCGTCTCGGCCTCCCAAAGTGTTACACCTCAAATATATACAATTGTATTTGTCTCATATCACAATACAGCAGAAAAAAAAAAAAATAGCAGCTAACAAAAACTCATATTTATCAGGTAGAAATATAAGAAATAGCCAAGAATTAACCATTTAGGACTTACAGTAGCAGTTTTTATGGTTCAACCCAGTATATAATATAATGAAAGAAAATTCACTCTAGCCAGTGTAGTTTCCTGATATTCTATATAATCAGTATCTTCCTAACCTGAAACGTGAAACAAAAAAACTTTGCTCAAGAATCATCTAGTTATATCTTATCTTCAACCTTGCACTTAACCTAATATCTAAACAAACATTGTAATTGAAAATAAATACATTACTCAATTTGCATTCAGCGCTGAAGACACATTTTTTTTTCTTTACACAGAAAGCTGACAAGTATTGTTCGCCAGGAACTTGTGGGCCGGTATCTAAATGTTTTAGGCTTTATTGTTGTCCTTTAATTTCTTGCATATGTGCTACAGAGAACAGACTTTCAGCATTTCTTAATATCTGTGTACTATATTGTTAATGCTTTCGACTTCCGATTATTCACACAACTCTGTTTTCATATTATTTCCTTACTATGTGTCCTTTTAATATTTTCTTCCATATTTCCCCTCATTTGATCCTTTTCCTAGAGTTTGCAATTATTTGCTCAGTACTTCCTATGTGCAAGGCACTCTGCTAGGTGATGAGGATACAAAGTTAAACAAGGTAGACACTCCCCAGGATACAGTATTCACTTTCCTAGTGCTCATTGCACTTTCTTCCTATTAACTGTCCATTCTAAGAGGATTTTCTGTGAGTTCTTCATTTATTTCCTCTTAAAACTTAGCCTCTACTTACACAGTGTTCACATACTGGCCACCCAGGATGTGACTTTACAAAACATATTAACACTAAATGTCTAAAAATGGACTGGATGTGTACCTCCCCTATAAGAAGTGCTACAAATGAGAAGGAGGGATAGGCCTCCTGGTGGACACAGCAACAATAACCTTGGCAAAATGGGGCTGTGGCAGGGATAAGGCATGACCAACTGGCTATGCTCTCATCATTTAGTGGGTGATAAGGAATCTTTGATTTTTGAGTGGCCATTGGAGCACCCAATTCTAAGATATGCAATGGGAGCTGTGCTGCTATCACTTGCAAGAAGTAAAATTTACCAATAGGATTTAGAAATAATCTGTTTTCCAGGGAGTTAGTTTACTAGATGCATGAGGAAATGTGATGTAACAAGAAGAAAATGCAAAATATACATTCCCTCGGTTATTTTTTAAAGCTATCCTAAGAATTAAAACTAAGGTAAGAAATAGGCCAACCTCAGATTCTGGCCAATCTGAACTATGGCCTCTATTCTCAAGGCACCCACTATAGCAATGTTTCGGAGCAGAACCTGATGTTAGATCAAGTTTAGATTCTGGCTGGCCTGAAGCAGAACTGCTACCTTCAGAGCCATTTCCAAAGGGAAAAGTTATGCTGAAACAATAAATAATGAAGAAGGTTTAGACTGAGTCCCAAGATAAAAGGAAAAAGCAAAAAGGAGAGTCAAGGAATTCAATCCACCAGACTGGAAATAATTAAACAGTTATTTTTAAATGGGGTAAATAAATCAAGCATTCATGAGGGAAAAACATAGAGGAAAGAAATAGGGGAGAGTCAAGGAACTCATCCCAGTAGAATGAAAATCTTTAAGCAGTTATTTTAAATTGAGTTGAATAAACTAGACATTGATGGGGTGAAAACAAAGATCTTAATGCAGCACACTTAGGGGTTGGTTTGACCAGTAAGAGCCCCTGTTGGCCCACCAACCATGCTCAAAGGTTGGGTTGATAAGTGAGAGCCCCCGTTGGTCCACCTATAAACAAACAAACAAACAAATTTTATTCACCTAATTTGGATGAATTAAAGAAACTGGGACTTTGAATTATCTAGGTGATGATCCTAGAAGAAATCTCATCACTGCAAAGACTGAGTCCCCTACTGGAGACTCAAAGCTTTGTGTGCATGAGTAGGTAAAATGGTGAGGGTACACAGAAAACATGTTTCTGGGACTCCTTGATATGGAACCCCCATGCACTGAGATACTAAACCCATTGTTGAAGCACTACCAGGGGCTACACCTGAATTTACAGAATATAGAAATGCAAGGGTTGAGATATTATGGTGAAAAATTGGATGAATATTGGAATATTTGAGCAGACTTTATGTGAAGTGGTAGCATCTCCTCTACCTGAATATATCATATGATTGGGGTGATTACGGAAATAAACATATTATATCTGACAGGGAAACATGTTCCATACCCAGTACCATAAAACAGAATGCACATAGATTCACCCTTCAGGCCATATTAATTGAATATACAGTCAGGGATCACATAATGATGTTTCAGGTAACAATGGACTCTACCTATATGGCAATAGTCCCACAAGATTGTAGGGAGGCTGGAAAATTCTTACTTCCTAGGATTTACTGTAATATACCTTTTATCATTATTTTAGAGTATACTTCTTTTACTTATTAAAAAATAGCAAACTTTCTAACAGCCTCAGGCAGGCTCTTCAGGACGTATTTTAGAAGAAGGCATTGTTATCATAGGAGATGACAGCTCCATGCATGTTACTGCCTCTGAAGACCTTCCAGTGGGACAAGATGTGGAGGTGGAAGGCAGTGATTATATCAATTATCCTGACCCTCTGTAGGCCGAGGCTACATGTCTAACTTGTAACAACAAGAAAAAAAAGTGTAAAAAGTAAAAATAGACAAAAATGTAATAATTGAGAAAAGTTTATAGAATAAAACATAAAGAATATAACTTTTACAGTAGTACAATATGTTTTAAGCTGTTACAAGAGTCATAAAGTTTGAAAAACTTAGTTAAAAAGTTACAGTAATCTAAGGTTAACATATTATTGAATGAATAAAATATTTTAAAATAAACTTAGTGTTGCCTATGTATACAGTGTTTATAAAGTCTATAGCAGTGTATGGTAATGTCCTAGGCCTTCCCATCCACTCATCACTCACTCACTGACTCATCCAAAGCACTTTCTAGTCCTGCAAACTCCATTCGTGCCAAGTGTCCTGCACAGTAGTACTATTTTTTATCTTTTATACCACGTTTTTATTGTACCTTTTTATGTTTAGATGCAATTAGATACACAAATTATTAGCATTGTGTTACAATTGCCTACAGTATTCAATAGAGTAAATAGAGTAACATGCTATACATGGTTACAGCCTTGGAACAATACACTAGACCATATAGCCCAGGTGTAGTAGGCTATATCATCTAGTTTTGTGTAAGTACACTCTAAGATGTTTAAATAAGGACAAAAATCACCCAACAACACATTTTTCAAAATATATTTCTGCCTTTGAGTGATGTATGGCTGTATTAAATAGGAGCCAATAAGATGTTCAGATCTCATATAAATCATTAATTTTAAACAGCATAGAATAGAAGTTGGAATGTTGATACCAACAAATTATCTGTATAGTGGTCTGAGAAGAACATAGATGGTAACTATTACAAAATCCTATTAGCAGCACCTAGACACAACTACTGGGATTTCAGGCCAGAGAATGTCAATGTAAGAGGCAATTAGTAGCTAAATACCAGCCTTTGATTGACACCGCCCCTGTGGATGAAGGGCAAAAAATAATTTTGAAGACTGAATGCCTAAAATATATTGAGTGATGTCAGATAAATGCTCTAATAGGAAGGGCAAATTCCAGAAGAGTTCTAAAAGAAAAAGGAAATGAATTATATAAGAAACTACTAATAGGACAACACAAGAAGGTACTAACAAGCAGAGAGCCTCTTTTTCCCTAAGACTTTGGAACCACCTGAATGGTAACCAGACCCTAATGCTACTTGACTGGTGGCCACAAATAGATCTTGGCTGACCAGAAAAGGAACTTCTTGGTTTAGAGATGACAGTCTCAAGGTGAATGGACAGCATCCAGTTTGGAAGGTTATAACTCTGATAAAAGAAAGTAGAACAAATAAGCTTGATGGGATGAACTGAGTGGTTTGCCCCTACATTTTGTTTTGTCCAAAGCCTGGCCATATGGTCAGGTAATGGGCCAATGAAAAAAGAGCCTATTAAAGTGATACCAATATGGTGCATGTTCCTATAGACATCACTATAGAATTTGAGGTGTTCATTACATTAAGCCATGTTAATGCCCATCAAAGGAGCCCCCTTTCAGAATGGAAAAGTGGTCAGAAACGATGAACAGATTTCCTGACGTGCTTGACTGAGGTGGCCACCTGGGTCCATGAAATGAGTGGGAATGGAGGTACCACAGCAATGCAGAGATGGACTGAATCTAGACATATTCTTTCTGTAGAATTTGCATTAGAATTGCACTCTAATGCATAAAATGCCAAGAATAACTGCTCTGTTTACCAACAAGTGATACAGAGACTGCAGATGGCTATGGGGAAGACTCCCTGGGAATAATAAGGCCTTGCAATTAACTGACAAGTTAGGCTGATGTCATTAGCTCCATGAGGCAACAAATATGTCCTAATAAGAAAAGACACTTACTCTGGACTGAAATTTGCTTACCTGCTGCTAGATGAAAATATTGAGAGTACTACAAAAGAACCAGACAGAAGATATTGCACCAGTTTGGACGACCAAGTCACATTTTTTTCAGACTAGGAAATACACTTTACATTGGCAACAACAATGGGTGGAGAAATGGTATTCTCAGAAGAATAGCATGACAGTGAATTGGAAAGAACAACTGAAACATGGGTTGTTTCAGGAATGAAGGACTGGTTTACACATCTTCACTAATGTGTGGTCACACTCAACATGGGGAGGAAGGCAAGGGAGGGACCCCATTGGATAGATTCTTCCATTTTTATGTTGGACCCAAGGAACAGGGGCCAAGGGAGAATGCTGACATAACTATACAATTTTCCCCACATCACTTCAAGTTTTTAAATCTCCATATTACCTTGTTTTTTTAACCTAATGCAGTGGTCCCAAAGCTTAAACTTCAATGGTAAGTGCAAAAGCTGGAATGATCCTTGCTGGAAGCAAGAAAGTGCAAATATAACTTTAAACCTTAGTGCCAGAGTTCCCAAGGTCCTGATGGGGTGAACCGTACCTCACCCCATCTGAAAAACTAGAGTTGATGGTGAACACAGCTGTATGTCTTAGGGGGTAAGATAGCCCACATGTTCTGTACCCAGTCTACCCTATATGGATGGGAGTGGGCTGACAGGGAAGTACTTACTACACCAGTATTGCTGCCTGAAGTTCAGCACAGTAGCTGATCCTAATGTACCTTCCAATAGGGTAAAATCTGACTTTAAGAGAAGGAGGAATAGTAGTTGAAGGTACATAAACGAATAAATGGATTATGCAATGAAGGAAATTCAATATAACATTAATGCCTTGAAAGAGGCTCAGAGTAAGACATGATATGGTATCTCAGCTCGATTATACCAGAAGCCTGAAAACATGAAGCCATATATTGCTGAGACCACTCCTGTTTTGAGAATTTAACAGTATAAAATGGAGGCCTGCAAACTTTAGTGACCTTATTCTGGGAAATATTTTGGTCATACGATATGGTGATGAACTGGGCTAATTGCTAAAGACAGACCAGGACTCCACTAAAATCCCAACATCTCCTCAGATAACATCCACCATCCTATGATTTTGGATAACACTGCCATTGTTAATAAAATTATAGTGCTGATATTGATGGTCCAGTTTAGACTATGAGTACAACACTAGGGGAAAAATAAAGCAGGGAAGGCAGGCAGTGCTGGTGCTGAAGAAGTACGTAAGTATAATCGTAAATAAAGTTGTCAGGAAAGGCCACATCAAGAATGTAACTTTGGTATAAGAAACTGAAAAAAGAAGAGAAGGAGTTGTGCAGATGTCTTTGAGAAGACCATTTCAAGCCCAGAATAAAGCAAGTGCACAGGCCCTGAGGTAGGAGCTTGACCTAGGCAGTTCCAGGACAGGGAGCTTGCGGAAGAGTTGTAGTAGATAAAATGGGGAAAAGAAGAATGAAAAAATTCAGACTGTGTGTGATAATAGGCTGCTGTAATACTCCTGGTTTTTACTCAGTATGAGAAGGGATTCGAACATGAAAGTGACAGGGTCTCACATCTCTTTAAAAAATAACTTTGTTTGCCATCACCAAGAGTAAGAATGGAGGCTAGTTAGGGGGGTATTGCAATAATTCAAATGAGGAATATTGGTATTTAGAAAAGAGTTTGATAGCAAAAAGGTTGTCATGAGTGGTTATACGGCAAAGGTGAACTGCCAGGATTTGCTGACAGAGATGATGTGGATGCAGGGAACAGAAAGAGGTCAAGGATGACTCTAAGGTATTTGGCTTAAGGAACTAGAAGGATGAAATTGCCATTCCCTAGGTGGTGGAGAACAGCCCTGAAGGAGAAGAAAAATTAGGGGATGGCAGTTTGGGCTGTTTTGGACATATCAGGTTTTAGAAACGTTTAAAGATATCCAAGTAGAGATGTTGTCTAAGGAGCTGAATACATAAGACTGGGGTCAGGAAATGAATTCAGACTTGAAAAAGAAATGTGAGTATATTCAGTATTGTTGCGGGAAGTCAGGGACCCCAATCAGAGGGCCCGGCTGGAGCCACAGCAGAAGAACATAAATTGTGAAGATTTCATGGACAATTATCAGTTTCCAAGTAATACTTATATAATTTCTTACACCTGTCTTTACTTCAATCTCTAAACATAAACTGTGAAGATTTCATTTTAATATGGACATTTATCAGTTCCCAAAATTATACTTTTATAATTTCTTATGCCTGTCTTTACTTTAATCTCTTAATCCCATTATCTTCATAAGCTGAGGATGTACGTCACCTCAGGACCACTATTGTCTTAACTGTACAAATTGATTGTAAAACATGTGTGTTTGAACAATATGAAATCAGTGTACCTTGAATAAGAACAAAATAACAGTGATTTTCAGGAAACAGGGGAAGACAACCATAAGGTCTGACTGCCTGCAGAATCGGGCAAAATAGAGTCATATTTTTCTTCTTGCAGAGAGCCTTAAATGGATATGCAAGTAGGGAAGATATTGCTAAATTCTTTTCCCAGCAAGGAATATTAATAATTAATACCCTGGGGAAGAAATGCATTCCTAGGGGGAGGTCTATAAACAGCTGCTCTGGGAATGTCTGTCTTACATGATTGAGATAAGGACTGAAATACACCCTGGTCTCCTGCAGTACCCTCGGGCTTACTAGGATTGGGAAATTCCACCCTTGTAAATTTGAGGCCAGACCAGTTCTCTGCTTTTGAACCCTGTTTTCTGTTGTTTAAGATGTTTATCAAGACAATATGTGCATCGCTGAACATAGACCCTTATCAGTGATTCCACTTTTGCCCTTTGCCTTGTGATCTTTGTTCTCCTTTTTGCCCTTTGAAGCACGTAATTTTGTGACCTACTCCCTGTTCTTGCACCCCCTCCCCTTTTGAAACCCTTAATAAAAACCTGCTTGTTTTGCAGCTCAGGGGTCATTACAGTCCTACTGATATTTGAGGTCACTCCTGGAGGCCCAGCTATAAGATTCCCGTCTTTGTACTCTTTCTCTTTATTTCTCAGCCAGTCAGTACTTATGGAAAATAGAAAGAATCTACATTGAAATACTGGGGGCTGGTTCCCCCGATACAGTGTAGAGATAATTTTTAAAGCAATGGAGCTGGGAGAGATCACTGACAGACTCAGTGTAAATAGAAAAGAGATCCAGGGAGTGATGTCACCAAAATAGCAGAATAAAAGGTAACACATTCATATCCCCCATGACAAGAATTCTGCATCCATCTGCAGTCAAAAGTCTCTCTTTGGGAGCCTTCAGTGTATTGCTGGGAGAAGCATACTCCTCTTAGCCAATGATCAAGTTCTTCAGCCTTCATTCTACAGCAGATCTGAAGGGAGCCCAGTCCCAGTTCTGACACTTCCTGCTGCAATCAGGGAACTATTCTGGCTCTGCAGGATCTTCTGGGGAGATGTACAACCCTCTGAGCCAACAAGACCAGGCTCTCCAGCCTCAACCTCACAGCAGATCTTGGGGGTGGAAGTCTCAGCTCCAACCCTTCCCACTACAGTTGGGAAGCTTTCCCATTTGTGCTGAGACCTGCTGGGAGACACATGCCAGCATGAGCTAACGAGAACAGGCTCTCCAGCTTCTTTCTCTCAACAAATCCTAAGTGGGCCCATCTAAGCTCTGGACTCTTCTGCTACAGTTAAGGAACTATCTTATCTGTCCAAAAACATTCCCCTCTGGACTAAGATCGAGCTCCAGCCTCTATCTCACAGCAGATTCTAGGGGAGTCCAGTCTTAACTTCAGCCACGACTGCTGCAGTTGGGGAATTACCATGTGTGTGTGGAAGTCTGTTGGAAGACACATGCCGGTCTGAACCAATGTGACAGGCTCACCAATCTCCATCCCACATAATATCCCAGTGTGGCTCAGTAACAGCTCTCTCTCCCCTTTCTCTACAGTTTGTAACTATCCTATCTGTGCTAGAACTTGCAGGACAACATGAAATTCACTGAGCTAAGACCAGGCTCTCCAGCCTCTTTCCCACCACACATCCCAGTGGGACCCAGTCTGTGCTCCAGCCCCTCTCACTGCTGTTGGGAACCCATCCTACCTGTGCAGAGACATTCTGTGAGGCATGCCTATGTGGACCATCAGGATGGTTTTCTGAGCTGAAGTTTCTGGCCAGCATTCCCATATAGTACCCTCCTTGGGTTTTCCCCATGTCCATGAAGACCAGGAAGCCATTACAACCTTGGCATCTTCATGAGACTCACAGTAAGCCTGATGAGAGCACCCTCTAGTGCTAATATGGCTGCAGTGGTCACAGGCTCAGGGAACACAATGGTCAGTTGCTTTAGAATCTCTGGAAGACCCTTTGAAGAAGGACAGGTAAAAACAAAGCCAGACTCTGAAAACCAAAATAAATACCTAATGCTTCAATGGGTGGACATTGTTGCACTTTCACAAGCATCAAGAAGATCAGAAATACAACCTCATCAAGCAATCAAAGTAAGATACCAGACATCGACCCTAAAGTAATGGAGATGTATAACCTCTTAGAAAAACAATTAAAAATATGTGTCTTAAGAAAGCTGAGCAAACTTCAAGATTGCACAGAGAACCAATTCAAACATTTACCAGAGAAATTTAGCAGAGAGAAATGATTAGAAAAAGAAACAGAAATTCTGGAGCTGAAAAATACCATAAATGAAATGAAAAATACAATAGAGATCATCAATGGCAGAATAAATCAAACAGAAGAAAGAATCAGTGAGTTTAAAAGAGATTATTTGAAAATATAGACAGAAGAGAAAAAAGTTTTTTTTTTTTTAAAAAAAGCAAAGGAATAATCAAGGTTTAAGGGATCTATGAAACCCTATAAGGCTAATATTTGGGTTATTGGAGTGAAAGAAAAAACTGAGTGAGGCAAAAGAGTACAAAGCTTATCCAAAGAAATAATAACAAAAATTTTCTAAACCTGGAGAGAGATATAGATAATCTCTTCAGGTACAGAAAGTTAAAAGATCACCAATTATATCCAACCTAAATAAAAACATTTAATATTCCTATTAAATATTATAATCAAACTCTCAATGGTCAAAGATAAAGATAGGCTATAGAAAGAAGCAAGAGAAAATAATTAAATAACATATAAGAAAGAGCAAATACAGCTGGCAGCAGACTTCTCAGCAGAAATCTTACAGGCCAAGAGGGAGTGAGATCATTTACAAAGATTAATGAAGGGAATAAAATGCCACCAAGAATAATGTGCTACTCAGATAAGCTATTCCTCAGAAATGAAGGAGAGAAAAAAAAACACTTGGCCGGGCGCGGTGGCTCAAGCCTGTAATCCCAGCACTTTGGGAGGCCGAGATGGGTGGATCACGAGGTTAGGAGATCGAGACCATCCTGGCTAACACAGTGAAACCCCGTCTCTACTAAAAAATACAAAAAACTAGCCGGGCGAGGTGGCGGGTGCCTGTAGTCCCAGCTACTTGGGAGGCTGAGGCAGGAGAATGGCATAAACCTGGGAGGCAGAGCTTGCAGTGAGCTGAGATCCAGCCACTGCACACCAGCCTGGGCGACAGAGCAAGACTCTGCCTCAAAAAAAAAAAAAAAAAAAAAAAAAAAAAAAAAAACTCTCCAAGTCAAACAAAAGCTGAGGAAATTTATCATAGCCAGACCTGTCATACAGCAAATGCTATAAGAGAGTTCTTCAAACTGAAAGAAAAAATTGCTAACATGATTACCATATGAATATTGTAATCATGGTGTTTTAATCACCTATAACTTTAGTAAGAATACTAAAAGACAAAACTATTAACAATACTAAAAACAAACAATTTGATAAGAGATAGGCAATATAAAAAATGAAAATTGTGACATCAAAAATTCAAAATGTGAAGGAAGAAGGGAATTAATTTGTACAAAATTTTGGGGGTGGAGGTTATTTATTTCCTTTTTATGCATTAAAAGTTAAATTGATATCAGTTTTAAATGTGTGTTATAACTATATGATGTTTTTTAGGCCTCATAGTAACCACAAAGCACAAACCTAGAAGAGATACACTAGAAATACAAATGAAGGAATTAAAATATACAACCAACAAAATATCTTAATCCCAAATGATAGGAAGAAAATAAGTGAGAAGTTATAAAACAATTAGAAAACAAGTAATAAAACGGCAATAGAAGTCTTTACCTATCAATAATAACACTACATGTAAATGGACTAAATCTCTACTTGAAAGACAGTGGCTGAATGAATTTTAAAAAAGACTCATCTGTATGCTGCCTACAAGAAACTTACTTTACTTATAAAGTCACACGTAAACTGAAAGTGAAGGGATGGAGAAAGATATTCTAAGCGGAGAAACCAAGAAAACAAAATAAACAATAGTAGCTATACTTCTATTAGACAAAATAAATTTTAGGTTAGAAACTGTAAAAGGAGACAAATAAGGTTATTATATATAATGACGAATGCATCAATGATGAAAGAGATACAGCAATAGTAAATCTGTATGTACCTAACACTGAAGCACTCAAATATATAAAACAAATATGGATAGATCTAGAGAGAAAGAGAGGCTGCAATATAATAATAGCAGAGGGCTTCAATAATTCACTTTAAGCAATTGACAGCACATCTAGGCAGAAGATCAGCAAAGAAATAGTGGAGTTAAACTACACTGTAGACCAAATGGACATAACAGATATTTACAGATTTCATTCAACTGTTGAAGAATAAACATTTTTTGTTAGTACATGGAATATTATTCAGAATAGGCCATACATGAAGCCACAAAAAAGTCTCAACAAATATTTAAAAGTCAAAACTATATCAAGTATTATCTGACCATGATGAAATAATACTAAAAATAAGTAAGGAAATAAACTTTGGGAATTGTACACATACATGGAAATTAAACAACATGCTGCTGAATGACCAATGGATCAATGAACTAATTAAGAAGAAAATGGAAAATGTCTTGAAACCAATGAAAATGGAAACACACCATAGCAGAATTTATGGCATACCACAAAAGCAGTACTAAAAGAAAAGTTTATAACAATAAATGCCCACAGGAAAAAAATATAAACACTCCACATAAAAACTGAATGATGAACCTCAAGGAACTACAAAAACAAGAACGGACTAACCCCAAACCTAATAGAAGGAAAGAAATAATAAAAGGTAGAGCAGAAATTGAGACAAAAAATACACATCACCAAAAATGATTTGTTTTTTAAAAAAGACAAAATTGACAAACCTTTAGCGACACTAAGAAAAAAATAGAGAATATCCATATAAATAAAATCAGAGCTAAAAAGAAAACATTACAACTAACATCACAGAAGTACAAAATATTGTAGAGAATATTATGAACCACTATGCACAAATAATTTTAAAATCTAGAAGAAATGTTTACATTCCTGGACATTTACAACCTACCAAGATTGAACCACGAAGAAATAGAAAACTTGAACAAATCAGTAATAAGTAGTGAGACTGAAGCAATAATAAAAAGTCTCCCACTAAAGAGAAGCCTAGGACTTGATGGATTCACTGCTGAACTCTGTTAAACATTTAAAGAATTAATGCCAATGATAATCGAACCCTTCAAAAGGAAATTGAAGAGGGAGAAATACTTCCAAACTCATTCTATAAGGCCAGCATAATCCTGATAGCAATATCAAAGACACAGAAAAAGAAAACTACTAACTTACATCCCTGATGAACATAAATGCAAAAATACTCAACAAAATACTAACAAATAGAACTCAACAATGCTTTAAAAAGATAATTCACCAAGATCACATGGGGTTCATCACAGAAATGCAAGGATGGTTCAAAATACCCAATAAACATGATATATCACATCAACATAAACAAGACAAAAACCATACAATCATTTAAATAGATGCTGAAAAAGCATTTAATAAAATTCAACACTGTTTCATAATAAAAACCCTCAACAACTTGGGCATTAAAAAAAACAGATATAAACCAAATATATCAAGATTACAACTAATATCATACTGAATGGGGAAAAAATGGAAAGCCTTCTTACTAAGATCTGGAATAAGACACGGATGCCAACATTTACCACTTTATTCAATACAGCATTATAGTTCCTAGCCAGAGCATTTAGACAAGAGAAAGAGATAAAGGGCACCCAACTTGGAAAGAGGGGAGAGGGAGGGAAGCAGACCAGGGCTGAAAAACTGCCTGTCAGGTATTATCCTCACTACCTGGGTGATAGGATCATTCATATCCCAAATCTCAGCATCACTCAATATCCCCATGTAACAAACCTGCACGCGTACTCACTGTATCTAAAATAAAAGTTGATTTTAAAAAATGTTTAAAGACTAAAACTTGAAAGTGCCAAGTATTAACTATAAAACTGAAAGCTTCAAAGCAATTTCCAAAAGCATAACTTTATGTGCTAATTATTCACTTAAATATTTGACAAACATTCTCAAATACTGTTCAGATGTTCAGCATCATGCAAATAGAACCATAATTAATAAATCTCTATTTGAAATTTACTTTTTCTCTTTCTTGAGTTACTATTTTTTATTCAATTTCCTTTGAATATATTTAATTTTTTTTATATTCTGGTCTCCATTGTTCTGATACCATTATTTACCTTAAAATTATTTTTAAGATGGCTTTTTAGAGTCTTACATGGAGACTTTCATTCTAGTATAGGAGAATTATTCTTGGTTTTACCATTTTATTACCTCCTGAAATTTTGCTGTTATAAAACAAAGTACATCATTTAGTTAAACTATATAAGAGTGACTTGTGCCTCTTTATTACTAAAATGAAAAATGTTATTTCAAAATACCACAATGCAAAACACATTTCTGTAAAGTGGTCATTAATTTTTTCTAAGCCTCACAGAATGGATACTCTTAGAAGTGTTCAGTTATTTCCACTCTAAACATTAAAAGTAATGACAAAAACCAAAATCACTTTTGTACCAATCTAATAACCAAGGACTCTTTCTCCCCAGCTTGCTTGGACTTTCCCAGTATGCAAGACTTCCCATGCTAATACCAGCACCGTCCTGGGCACACCAGAATAGTTGGTCACTCATTCCCAAAATATCACCTCCTGAGTCTCTTTCCCCACTTGAACATACAATAACGGTAAAAAATGCTGGCTCTAGAAACAGAGGACCTGGGCTCAAATACTGGTTGCATCCCTTGTTTGTTAAAGGATCTCAGCTAATTATTTTACCATTAGGATTAAATGGAAGATTGGTTATAAATGCCAAGCTGCAGGCCTGGCACAGGGTAGGTGATCAAGACATGTTACTCTCTTTATTGTGGCTTACAGTGATAAAACTTCTTTTTCAAAAGGAAGTTATGGCTACTCCTACTCCTAAGCCTTAAGCAAATAATGTTGACCAGTCAGTAAAAAAAAAGAACACAAAAAATGTGGAATTTAAGTTAAATAAGTGAAAGATATCCCTGTAGTAAAACCTGAATACATTAGTATCAAACGTTTTTAAACTCTCCTTGGAAGTGTAAGGGCTGGGAATGAGAGGATATCGTGGGAACAGTTCCTTTTCATTTTATTCAAATTTTAGATTTGAGTTGGTCATATCAGGGTGTAATAGCTAATTAAGCCCTGGAATCCTAGAATCAGGTCATCTAATAAGCCATCTCATTTACATATGAGGAAACTGAAGTCGAGAGAGATTAACTTACTTTCTTAAAAGCATCCAACCAGTTAGCAATAAAGGCAAACTTCAAGCTTTCCAGGGACAGTGGCCAGTCGTGCCTTCTTTATCTGCCCACTCAGTGTCTTTAAGAGTTCCTGACTCATGGTAGGCACCAAATAAATATCTGTTGACTGACTGACTCACTGACTGACCAGGATGAATGAATTAATGTATGAAAGTAGGAAACAAACCAGGAAAAACCTTGGATTTCTTCATTCTCATTTTATCCTTATTTTGCACTCAAAATTGATCTGGAGACTTTTTCTCAATATGTCTCTGCCTTGCTTCTCTCCAACCTTCTCCTGAAAACACAGAGGATACAGTGAAAACAAACAAACTTAACAGAAGACAGGCTTTCTACTACAGAGAGCAATGTTGAAGAATATTTTTGAAAAAATGTTGATGGATAAAAGAAAAAATTCTCAAATAAGTTTGAGATCAGTTGAGAAGAGGGAACTCCCACTGTGTTGATTTACTTTACCAAATGTCTCATGTAGCTACTGGTTTCAGTTCATTTATCTAGTACTTCATAGCTATGCTAGACTCAGACTCTTTCATAAGAAAAAAAAAGAAAACTCTCTCTACAAACCCCCTGCATGGTTTCCATGGTCTGAAAGGACTTATTAATGGAAAAGTAAATTCTGAAAGCAGTTCGGGGCACTGGATAGAAGCCTACACTATGAGCCAAAAGCAGCTTTATTCCTCAGCATGCCTAAATATACCTATGTGGATTGAAAACGTTGTCACTGAATTACTGCTCATGCAGAAGAGAGAAAATTAAATGGGAGACCATTCAAAGAAAATTACAACTAATAGAAACATCAGATTTACACAATCACTTCTCTGCTTCAGAAATCCTTTAGTGTCTCTTAAGCCTTAAAGCACAGGCCTCCTAATGGACTCAAGTATGTTTCAATTTCAATTTCTATACCCCTTGCTGCTTTGTTGGAGGGATAGAGGAATGGTTATCTATAAGAGTTGTTGTTTTTTCTGCCTATAAATCTTGACTCCAATTCCAGTTGTGTAAAGCTATGTAAACAGTAAAGTAGGATACAGATAGTTCTTGCCAATTGTCATGAAGAAGGAAGGAAAGCTTTGTACTAAATCTGATACCTTACAGTAAGAAAATCAGTGAGTGTTATTTTTTTTCTTTCAATTTCATGAAGCGTCCTGAGACCCAACAGTTTACTCTGTCATAATTAGTAATTTGCCTAGAAAATGCTGAGCTTTTTCTCAGGATAAGTCATTGCCAAGATGGGTATAACTAACTTATTTTTTATTTTTTCTCTGTCATCTTAATACAATTTTAATAAAGAAATGGTATTCTACCAAAAGCCATACAAGTGCTTATGTCCAAAAATGCCCAAGAGCTTTGTGAATTACTTTAATGGCATATATGTTTTCAGTAAGAACTACTGCTGAAGGTCAAGCTGGTCAATTGGAAACACAACTGATTTGCTCTAAAATTACAAAAAATTAGAGAAAATGCTACCATAGCATACCCAGAAGAGTAGGCAAGGTGGATGAGTGGGGTCTGGTGACATAACACAGTAGTGGTACACACAGAATCTTTAGTCAGGTAACATATGTTCCAATTCCACCTCTAACACCTTCTATCCATGTTAACTGGAACATGTGCTGTAATCTCTTGGAGCTCCACTTTTCTTATCTGATAGAAATATTGTGAAGAATAAACAAGGTAATGAATGTCACACAGCTAATATAATTTTACCAAACAGAATATATTTGGTAAATGTTAAATATTGAGTTGATGGTAATAATGTCGCTGAGGTTGTATTTTAGAGTTTAAATATTTAAATATATATCTTCTATTAGCCCTGAAAAATATAGCCTGAAATTGCTAAATTAATAGGCTAAGTACTACAGTTAACTCTCAAAATATAAGTATTTGCCAGAATATCTCTGAAAGTCTGTGAATAAAAGATTCAAATAGACACAACCTGACAAGTCACATCTGAAAAAAAAAAAAAAAAAGATGCAGGTCAGTGGAATAGGTAGGAATTGGGAGGTCCCGGATGACTAAATTCTATCATACTATACTTGTTACATAAAAGGTCAGAGTGTGTGATGACAGAAAGAAAAATAGAGGAGCCAACTGAATACTATCCTGCTAAGAGTTTGGCCTAGAGGCTTCTCTGAATGCAGCTATTCATTACTAATGCTGTCAAGATCCAGTGATTCAGTAAACAAACTTCTACTGAGAGCTTACTCTGTGCCAGGTACTATACTAAGTACTGAAAATAAGACATGCCTCAGTTCCCCAAGAATTCATCAGATATCAATATGGGTCTCCTCAGCTCCCATAAACTTTGGAAGGCTGAGTATGAAGAAGACAATAAGTAAAAGGAAAAGTTGTCCTAAAAATGAGGCCCGGGATGGGTGATGATGGGTCCCAGCATGAGTGCAGTTATAAGGAGGAAACAGGGATGCCCTAGCCCTTCTTACCAGCACACACTTTAGTTGCCAACTTACTGGTCTATCTATCCCACTGGATTCTGAGCCTCCAGAGAGCCCAGTCTGTGCTTGATCATCAGGACTCTCAACCTATAACAGTATGTGACCATGAGAAAAGATTTGTAAAACTCAATCATTCTGTAACTTTCTTGGACTAGCTCAAGCTGATAAAACATGTTTAATTTTCTCAATTAGAATTGGAAGGGTCACAGGCTTTAAGATGACAATGGTCAGCAGTAGGATTGTGAAGAACGATATCAATAAAAAGGTGAGAATTCATAAATCTGTTGTCAAAATAAACTGAAATAAATTTACGGTGAAGAAAGAATCAAGAGACCAATGAAATTTGAAAACAGAACTATTATCATCTTGTAATTGAAAAATGAGAGTGTCTATATAGGATGCGTATTCTCATTTAGGATGCAAAGCAATAAAAAAGAACATGTTAGAACTTCTTTTGCACTGGTTGTGTAATTAAAACAAATGAGTTTCCATTCACACAAATTCTGCCCAAGTTATTTCAGAAGGTTCTATTTAGAAGAGAAATGGATATGTTAATGTTTTTCGGCACTAAAAGATGTGAAATGAGCATGCATGCTTTCCCTAGTGATGACTGTTTTCTTAATAAAGAACCAAGGTTAAATTAAACAAAAGACAACAGAAGACACACATAGAAACGAGGAAAAAGAATTGAACAAACAGAGATTCTCATTTTGAAAATCATTTGGGTAGTATACTACCTTTTCAACACTAGCTTGCATACTGGTTAGTTCTTGACCAATACAAAGGAAAGAAAAAACAATCCTTCTCCTCCCCACCAGCTGAAAAGACATTATGACTGTGTTCTTTTCTATCATTCTTCTTTCTAGAGACATAGATTTCTGCAGAGATCTTACCCAAATGCAAAAAGGGGCCTGGAAAGATCTGATACTTCTCGAGAAAGAATACCAAAAGAATATGCCAAAAGAAGTAAAGCCACAGGACGTAAATTTCAAAAGCACAAACTAGACCTCTAAGGAATTAAAAGACATGGGGAATTTTATTTGCATTAATCATACTGAAAGGCAAGTGTGTAGTTCATTTTGCTTTTCTTTAACTCACACAACGAATCAAAAGAAAAAAATCTAAACAACAAGCAACTGCAAGTTTTGATGATGTAACACCCTAGGATATACGTATTTTGGAGATACCAAAAATCATGAAATATGAAACATTTTACCATTCCACAAGAAATTTTACAGTATAGAAGGTAAGTTGCTGAAGGAAACTTAGATTGAGGACTTGACCTGATCCATCATGGGAGCTTACATTATTTTTCATTCACTTCACTTTAGAGGCAAAGACTATATTTATCTATAATGGAATGCTAATGAATGCAAATGTTGCAAGACCATAAAATAATGTTTTGCTCAGTCATCACAAGATAACTCCTGAAGGAGAAAGCAAATACAGAAGATAAATTAATTCTAGTTCAGGGAAACCTGCACCTTGGTACTTGCTTCATCTTTAAGAAATATGAAGCAAAAGAAATATGGTTGATATGGAAACATAAGGAATACGTTTAGACGGCAGGAAAAACTCTCAAATCAGTTACCAAATTCTGAATTTGAAGCTGCTCTCCTGAGGAAGTATACTGTTTATTTATATATGATAATCATATTTTAACACAAGAATGATAAGATGCAAGCTGTTCCTTAGAATACTTGTTTAAAAAACTGTATAAATATTTGTATGAGTTGTGTTTTGGGTTTGTTTGTTTGTTTGTCTGTTGTGAGAGGATATATATATATGTGTGTGTATACATATATATATATTTTAGAACATAATTTGGGAGAGGGGTGATTTTTTTAAGAATGATAGACCTCCTTCCTCCTGGAGACCTAGTGTATGGATGTCTTATCAATTATTTTTACTTAAATGACATCACTACTATTTATAAGTTTTATTATCTATACCTTAAAAACAAGAAAACTGAGGCTGACAAAATGTAAATAAATGGCTAAAAATTATATAGGAAGTAGCAGAACAGGAAGGTGAATCTGGCTTATGTTTCTCTCAAAAGCATAACCTTATTCCCCCTGTATTTTGCTGGGTTTCCCTTCTATATGATCCTCAAAGATACTTCAAGTCCTATAATTACGTGTCATTTACTGTAATTGGGAGCATGTATTTCTTTATTACTATGAATCTTATTATTTCCATGCCATCCTTCTATAATCAAAGGAATAAGAACCACCTACTGTGGCAGTGGTCTAGATGAGAAACGCCTCAGTCCTGAACTAAGAAAACAAGATGATAGGAGAGAGAATGGTCTAGATTTGGCAATTAATTGGAATGTATGGGTCAGGAAAAGGGAATAGGAATAGTTGATGAAGAAACAGAAGTAAAAGCAGGAGGAGGTTAAAAGAAAAGGTAATCTTTGCAGTGTTGGACATGAATACTTGATAATGAGATATTTTGCTATATCAATAACTAAGTCAAAAGGTATGGGGGCCAAAACAGCCTTTCCTTTCAGTTGTTCTTAGTGACATAGTGAGATAGTAGTGAATTATTTCTGCGTACCAATATAAATGTTCAGCCTGGGAAAAATATTTTACACTTAAAATTTGTTCTTTAAAAGCAGTAATATATCCCGCAATTGTCATTATATATATTAATCATAAAAATATTTCACAGCAGATTCTAAATTAATAAATGTACTGCAACACTAAAATGTGCCTCCCCCTTCCAGAAAAACCTGACACTGAATATTGAATACAAGCATACTTTTGAGATATTGGAGGTTCAGTTGCAGACCGCCACAATAAAGCGAATATCACAATAAACAAAGTCATACACATTTTTTTTTGTTTCCCAGTGCATATAAAAGTTATATTAACACCATACTATAGTATACTGTGTGTGCAATAGGCTTATATCTCAAAAACAGTATACATACCTTAATTTCAAATACATTATTGCTAAAAAAAAAAAAATACTATCATCTGTGCCTTCAGCGAGTCACCATCTTTCTGCTGGTGGAGGGTTTTACCTCAGTGTTGATGGCTGCTGACTGATCAGGGTGGTAGTTGCTGAAGGCTGGACTAGCTGTGGTAATTTCTTAAAATAAGCCCACGAAGTTTACTGCATCAATTGACTCTTCCTTTTTTACAAAAGATTCTTCTGTAGCATGTAATATTGTTTGATAGCATTATAGACAGTACAACTTTTTTTCAAAATTGGAGTCAGTTCTCTTACACTCTGCCACTGCTTTATCAACTAAGTTTAAGGAATATTTTAAATTCCTTGTAATCATTTCAACAATCCACAGAATATTTGTCAGGCGTAGATTGCATCTCAGTAAACCACTTTATTTGCTCATATATAAGAAGTAAATCCTCATCCATTCAAGTTTGATCATGAGATTGCAGCAATTCAGGCTCATCTTCAGCCTCTACTTGTAATTCTAGTTCTCTTGCTATTTCCATTACATCTGCAGTTATTTGTACCTTTCAAGGTACCACCAAAGGAAGTACCTTTCAAAGGTATAACCCCTCAAAGTCATTCATGTGCGTTGGAATCAACTTCTAAATTTCTGTTAATATTGGTATTTTGGTATCCTCTTGTGTATCACAAATGCTCTTAATGGCATCTAGAATGGTGAATGCTTTTCAGAAGATTTTCAATTTATTTTGCCTAGATCTATTAGAGGATCTGTGACAGGTATGTATAGCCTTATTAAATGTATTTCTTAAATAATAAGACTTGAAAGTTGAAATTACTCCTTGATCCATGGGCTGCAGAATAATATTATGTTAGCAGGCCTGATAAAAGCATTAATCTACTTGTACATCTCCATTAGAGCTCTTGGGTGACCAAGTACATTATCAACAAGCAGTAATATTTTGAAAGGAATATTTTTTCTGAGCAGTAATTCTCAACAGTGGACTTAAAGTATTCGTTAAACTATGGTGTCAACAGAGGCGCAGTCATCCAGACTTTGTTCCATTTATAGAGCACAGGCAGAGTGGATTTAGCATAATTCTCGAGGGGCCTAGGATTTTTGGAATGGAAAATGAGCATGGTCTTCAACTTCAAGTACCAGCTGCATTAACCCCTAACAAAAGAGTCAGTCTGTACTTTGAAACTTTGAAGTCAGACATTGACTTCTCTTTAGCTACGAAAATTCTAGATGGCATCTTCTTCCAAAAGAAGGCTCTTTTGTGTTCATTGCAAATCTGTTGTTTAACATAGCCATCTTCATCAATGATCTTAGCCTGATCTTCTGGATAACTTGCTGCAGCAACTACATCAGCATTTGCTGTTTCACTTGCACTTTTATGTTATGAAGATGGCTTCTTTCCTTAAACCTCATGAACCAACCTCTGTTAATTCCCAACTTTTCTTCTGTAGCTTCCTCACCTCCCTCAGTCTTCATAAAATTGAAGAGAACTAGAGCATTGCTATGGATTAGGCTTTAGGTTAAGGGAATATTGTGGCTGTTTTGATTTTCCACTCAGACCACTAAAACCTGGAATATTGTGGCTGTTCTGATTTTCCACTCAGACCACTAAAACCTTCTCCATCTCAGCAGTAAGGCTTAAGTTTTGCTTTCTTATCATTGGAGAAGCACTTTTAATTTTCTTCAAGAACTTTTTCTTTGCATACATATTGTATGCAAAGTATTGGCCACAATGCTTAAAAAACAGTATTGGCTGTTTGCACAAGAGGCCTATCTTTCAGCCTATCTCAACTTTTGACATGCCTTCTTCACTAATCTTAATCATTTCTAGCTTTTGATTTAACATGAGAGATATGTAACTCTTCCTTTCACTTGAAGACTTAGAGGCCATTGCAGTATTATTAATTGGCCCAATTTCAATATTGTTGTGTTTTAGGGAATATTGAGGCCTGAGGAGAGGGAGAGAGATAGGAAAATGGCTAGCAGGTGGAACAGTCAGAACACGCATATTTATCAATTCAGTTCATTGTCTCATATGGCTATAGTTCAAGGTACCACAGAACAATTACAATAGTAACATCAAAGATGTCTGATCACAGATCACCGTAACAGATAAATAATGATAAGAAAAGTTTGAAACATTGTAATACTTACCAAAACATGACACAGAAACAGAAAGTAAACATGTGCTGTTGAAAAAATGGCACCAATAGACTTGCTTTATGCAGGTTGCCACAAACCTTCAATTTGTAAAAAACACAGTATGGCAAAGTGCAATAAAATGAAGTGCAATTAAATGAGGTATATCTTTACTCCCTCTAAAAGAAAGAAAAAAACCTTGCTATTGATAACAGGGATAAATTACCTCTTATTCTACAAAGAAAGTTCCTGAATTTTAACTTCCCTGCTGCAGTCTGAAACTTCAAGTAACTCCTAATCTAAAAATACAGTATAAACGGTGACTACACTGCAATGCTTGTAAGAACTGAAGATCCGACATCTAGCCATGGACGTAATACTTCATTTGTTAAATATAAAATTCTGTGCAATATGAATGTAGCAATATTATACAATGAAGAGCAATTTTAGGAAAATCTAAGACAGGTCACTGGTTTTAAAATTTAGCATAACCTAACTTCCACTCATTGGGAGTATAATTGATATTATAGACTTTACTTTGTAGCCTCAAAAATATAATTCCCTCACTGCTATGATATTTCGGCTCTTGGCAATACATGCCATTAAAATGTCCAATGTCCAACTCTGTTTTTCCACAGTCTTTTCTCTCAAATAAATGGTGTGAAACTTATGAATGAAGTGCCATTGTTTTAATTGTGTCTTCCATGGGATGATTTTCATCTGAAATGATTCAAGCAATGATTTCATACTTGGTATGCAGAGGAGATATAAGCTTCTTTTTGTCTTACATTCCTGACTTCAATGAAGTGTCATGTAAAGCTAGATTTGACTAAAAATATGTATGCTGGTATTTTAAAATTGACATGTAATTTCCTATATGGTGGAAAAGAAATTATTTCTAGAAATGTGGTGGTAAAAGCAGTTTCTAAATTAGCAAAGGCAGAAGGGTCTATTTTACTCTCAAATGATGACAGTTGTCATGAGAATTTACTTCATGGGCACCAATCAAAAAGTTTGATCAGACAATGTAAGGAAATATTCTGTTCTTCTCCAAAAAAGCATCTTTGTGAAAGAGAATTGAGTAAACAGAGTAAAGTTTGCCCTAGAATTTCACAAGTTAAAATAGCTCTGTTCAAAAAATTCTGATGGTCACTTTCCAATCAAACACATTTGGATATATGGAGAAAGGTGGGGTGAGAATTGATAAACATTTTGTTCGAGTCTTCATTTCTAAGAGGGGAAATATCCATAACATATTTGGGGGACTGCTTTTTCTTTAGAGTATAACTTTTTTCTTTAGAGTATAGCTTTTTCCCCCCAGGGACACAAATTACTTAACGATGATTAATTCTTTAAACAGACAAGAATGAATACTAATTTTGGATCAGATAATTCAATCATAGAATAGTCAATTCTTCTAACTGCAAGGTCTGGTATCCAGACAAATTGCTGTGTATCTTTAGGCTCTAAGTCCCGAAACTGTCGGTGCATTAGAAATGCCCTAGGAGGTATTGTACTCTTTAAAAATATATTTGAGTTAGAGAATTAAAGCAAGCGGCTGGGTGAGGTGCCTCACACCTGTAATCTCAGCACTTTTGGGAGGCTGAGGCGGGTGGATCACAAGGTCAAAAGATTGAGACCATCCTGGCCAACATGGTGAAACTCTGTCTCTCTAAAAATACAAAAATTAGCTGGGTGTGGTGGCACATGCCTGTAGTCCCAGCTACTCGGAAGGCTAAGAAAGGGGAATTACTTGAACCCGGAAGGGAGGGGGTTAAAAAAAAAAAAAAAAAAAAAAGAAAGAAACAAGTAAAGAGAAATTCCACTGTAAGCATGCATTCCATAGCACAGTAATTTAGAGCACAGACTCTGTGATCAAAGGAACTGAATCTTTCCTTTAATTTGGAATGGTGAGCCTCGGGTGATTTGCTTAATCACCAAAATACTATATTCAATGGCTTAGCTTCCTCCACTCTGAAATAAAGCTAGTAACCATTCTTAGATTCTTGTGTTGCCATGAGGATTGATTGAAAACATCTAAAGCATTTCAAATAGTGTCTGGCACATAGTATGTTCATCTTTAGCCTTTAAATAACAATATGGAATAGAACATGTAACATTTGTTATTGAAAAGGATTTTTTTCTCTCTTTTTCTAGGATTGTCAACTCAAATCCCTGTAAAAGTCAGGCAGACAATTTGAATGATTGTACTGTCCAGGTGGTATTTTTTAAAGACACTTTTGCATATTAAACACATAAGGGTATCATTCATTTCCACCAAAATATATTTCCCTATATTTTACATGGCCCTCTCCAACTACCTGTTTTCCCACACTTCACCCCCCATCTTTTACAGAGTACAAGGTAAAAAACAATCAACAATTACACATACCATGATGAAAGGGCAACAGAAACTTGGTCTGAGTTTGAGAGAAGCTGGAGTAAGAAGAGAGAACTGGACTAAAGGGATATGCTGAACTGACGACATGTCACTATGTCAAGGGAACAACCACTACACACCCCTAGGCACTGCATCCTCACAGGAATATGAACTTCCAGATCACTGGGCTTTTCAGAAGGCCAAATATGTAAGTTTTAGATACTTGCATGTTTCAAACAGATTTAAAAGAGCTTTGCAGACATTTGGTTAGACTGTGGCCAATGCACAACCTTCATTCTGCATTGTGATCAGCATCTACAACAAATGTAACATAGAATAATGATTTTTAAATTGCATTTACATGTGTTTTTTTAAAAATTCCTTTTGTAATAGAACTCCTTTATGTCCTTCAACTGAGTTTATCTGAGTTTTATTTAACATTCCTTTCCACCACACATACACACATGCACGAGCACACACACACACCCCAAAACACAAATCTTATGAATATTGCATGTAACTTTTATCAAATTTTTTGGAGAAAGTTTGTGTACATATGTATGTCTCTGTGTGTGATGTATAAACACATATATATTCATATTTTTCCTTTGTTATATTTTCATATTGCCTCAATTTATTACAGAAATTTCCAAATATGTAGAACAGTAGAATAACACCATGAACACCCATGAGACCTTTACCTAGATATAATTTTTGTTATTCTATCATATTTATTATATATTTTCTTCTGAATCATTTGAAGTTGCAAACATTATGATTCTTCTTTCTTAAATATTGCAACATACATTTCCTCAAAATTTCTAAAAATTTGAGCATCAACTGTGCAAAGGAGTTCAAAGTCATGAATATTATTGTGTCTTTTTTATATTCCACTTGGCTGTGCATTAATCATACATAAATTCATGTAACGAACAATATAAACTGTTTTCAATTTGTCTGATGCTGTGCTAGATCTAAAGATAAAAGATTTAGCACTGACACTCAAAAAGCTCAGTGTGGGGGCAAAGACAAGCCTTTGTGTAGCAAAACAGCAGTCCTGTGATCAAGGCAAGAAGTAGGCAGTATGGGACACTAGGAGATCCCAGAAATCAGAGAGAAGGGTTAGACGTCAAAGTCAAAGTTGAGTCTATATTGAGGAGTACTTTAGCTGAGATTTAAAAGATGACATGGAGGTGGTCGAGCTAAGAACTTGGAATATCATATTTTAGGCCCAAGAGGAACATGTGCCAAGGTTCTGAGGTAAAGATGATGTACCATGATGTAGTCAGGACATAGTTGTGGAAATCTTAGTGTAGCTGTAACATGCCAGGAAGCACCACAACTACTGCCTAGTCATTTTTATTTTGTATTTACTTATGAATAATCATCATGGCCCAACGCAGAAAACGTTCCAGATATGTTCCGCAGGAAAAGATTATAAACAGAATTAAGGGCTCTCCAAATATTAGAAAGGTTGAAGCAGCAAATCAAAGCCTGGGCCTCCAGGAATAACCCACAAAATTAAACAGAGTTACTAACGCTGAGGATGCTTCTGGAGCTAGATGGAATCATTAGCTGCACTGGCATGCCCCTGCCACAGGACTCCTAGGAGTCCATAGGAGGGGCCTAAATATTGCTGCAGGAAACTCACTGATTCCACAACCATGTCTGCCAGGGAAAACAGTTAAATGCAGATCAAAAGATGCCTTTTGCCTCCTTTCCACCCTCTAATAATCACACAAATGAATCTAAGTGGTGAGAATATTTTGCCTCCAGAATCCCTGACACAATGGAATCTGGGAAATGCAGGCTTCAGCTTTTCAATCTTTTCCATTGTAATGATGATAGAATGGAATTTAAAGAGTCAGTCTAGGGTATCTGCTAAAGTTGTTCTGAGACTTTCAGCCTGGCCTCATCTATCCAGTCTCTTTCTTAACTGATGCACCATTAAGACTACTGATGAAGTATTCAAAGGTGCATATTGCTGTCAAAAGTGTTTCCTTTTGCTTTTCTGTTTAGTATAAATTACATTATATAATCTTGGCCTTTAAGGTACAGTCATGCAGAAAACTTAACAGCTCAAACAGTTAACTTTTTAGCTTTAAATGTGTAATCTTTTAGTTTGGAAAATGGTAAGACATAAACACTGGGAATCAACTTATCATGTCAGCCAAAATTTTAAGCTAAAACAAATATGTATCTACTGAAGTAGGTTTATTGACTGCTAGAACCATTACCACATCTACAAATGTGATTAATTGTAAACACCTACAAAACCAAATATTGCTCTTTGGGATGCAGAGATCAGTGTTATAAAACCATCAACGCATATAACTGATAAGGATCCAATCATTGATAAGGACCTTAGAAGTTATATATTTCAAACCTTATCAAATACAATATTCTTACAACATCTGCTTCAAGTGGACATCCAACTTCTACTTGCATATTTTAAGAAATTATGAATTACTTACTTACCTAGTTTATTTCAACTTTTACTAACCTAGAGTAAAATGTCTCCTAAATTCTATCCTCCAGCCATGGTTCTATACTTTAGAGCCATTAAAATTAAGTATACTTCCGCTTCTGAATTACAACCTTTTAATATTTAAACTCTGCAGTCACATGCTCCCTAAATTTCTTCTCCCATAAGCTAAATAATTAGTTATCTTCAGTGATAGTTTCAGGCCATGATGACATCTTCCACTGCCCTTTAGCCTGGTCAAGAAGTGGTCAGATAATTGTGGAATATAAAACAATTACATTTAGTGTAGCGAAAACATGAACTACAATTTTGTAGGTAAATTCACACCATGCGTTGCTTTGAATTAAATTTACTATCAATTAAAAATTAGGTATTTTTCCAGTGTACTTTTCTTAAGCCATATCTCTCCACTGTATACATTTTCAGTTATAGTATCTGAAACTTCATCCCAGAGTTTTATTACTATCAGTATAGATTTGTTAAATTACATTCATCCTTAGCTTGATGACTTATAATTACATGATCAAAGATAGCTGCTATACCTTCAATTCTTACATCTTATTCTTAGCAATAAGAAATAAGAAGATAAAGGGCAGAAGAGCAGTGGCAACAAATTTTACCTGTATCTCATAGGCCAGAAATGTGTCAAATGTCCACCCTGAGTTGTAAAAGAGGCTAAAAATCAAGTATTTTACTTCCAAGCCTCTTGGATATAGAACAACAAGAAGCGAGGTGGTAAAAAAAAAGGTTGATTATAAGCCAAACTACAATATCTGCCACAATGTGCCATATATAAACTCATATATAAACCCATTGATCACAGCAACTTGTACTAAGTACTCATAATTCATCCTTTTAACTATTCATTCTAGAAACTTTTCTATGATTATAGCCATTCTCTAATGTTTATATGTTCTCTAATGTTTACATTATATCTGTTTACATTATAACGTTATATTCTATGATTAGAGCCATATATCTAATGTTTATAGATACATATTTTTTACTTCATTTGGAAGTATGAATAACAGTTTCTGGTGTCCAATCTTCCATCCCTTGTATCTTGAGCTATAATTTTTTCATTTTTTACGTTTGTTTTCCATCTATAAGTTCCTTCAGGACACTAGAATGCAATTAATCTAGTTAAGAAAAGTCAAAGTCATATACAGCAGTCATGTGCACGTCTGCCTTCTCTTCAATAACTTGACTTCATTTCTCTATTATCAATAAATTTTCTAGCCTTTTGAGTGTGAGGCTTATTCTCTCCAACAGAGAAATGCTGCAGGCAAATAAATGAGACTTATTTACTGTATTTCATTTTTAAAAAACATGTTTCACATCTAGCCCCAAACATCAAGCCTAGGCCTGCCTTTCTCTTCTAAATCTAAACAGAAAAAATAATGTTCAAGACACTTCTAGAAAGAAGACATACAAGTGGCCAAAAAATGTAAAAAAAATGCTCAGCATCACTGATTATCAGAGAGATGCAATTCAAAATCACAATGAGATATCAGTCAGAATGGGTATTATTAAGAAGTCAAAAAATTCTCTGCAACTTCTCCAAATGTTGGAGAAGTTGCAGAGAAAAAGGAACACTGACACACTGTTGGTGGAAATGCAAATTAGTTCGGCTTTTGTAGAAAGCAGTTTGGAGATTTCTCAAGAAAACTAAAGACAGAATTGCCATTTGACCCAGCAATCCCATTATTGAGTATATACACAATGGGAAATATATCTTTCTACCAAAAACACACCTGCACTCATTGTTTAACACAGCCCTATTCACGATAGCAAAGTTGTGGAATCAACCCAGGTGCCTATCGATGATAGATGAGATAAAGAAAGTGTGGTACCTACACACCGTGGAATACATGCAGCCATAAAAAAGAACAAAATGATGTCCTTTGCAACAACATGGATGTAGCTGGAGGCCATTATTCTAAGCAAATTAACATGGAAACAGAAAACCAAATACTGCTTGTTCTCATTTACAAGTGGAAGCTAAACATTGGGTACACAGACATAAAGATCGGCACTGGGGATTCCAAAAGAGAGAAAGGAGAGAGAGGCAAGGCTTATAAAACTACTTATCGAGTCCTATATTCACTACTGGAGTGACAGGATCGTTAGAGGCGCAAACTTCAGCATCACACAATACACCCATGTAACAAACCTGCACAAGTACCCAGGGAATCTACAATTTTTAAAAAATGTTCTAAAAGAACAAACTCTGGAAATAAAATAAAATATCCTGTTCAAGCTTCTTTCCTTTTGAAATATAAAATAATAATTTTCTCTGAATTTGTAGAACTGCCTTCCTAAAGTCTAACAATCAAATCAAACTAACACATTTCCACTGCATCACAACTAGCATAGACTGTGATAGTATTAATTTAATTGCTTTCTCCACCTCCACAACAACATACATACAGAATTATATGCAAAGGAATAGCAGTTCATATCATTTTCTAAACTCCCAAGTTAACAAATCATGAACGCAGGAGAACATCATAGTAGAGGAGGAGGTAACTGGTAGATTTCAGCCAACTGCACTCTTGTCATATTCATTTCTTATAAAAGGTCAGTACAGTATAAAGAGGTATGGAGATAAAATGGTTACAAAATAACAAAATTCTCATAAGTCCCAGTGTGTTGACCTCAGGTTGAATGTAGTGGAATGTTCTATATCTCATGACTTGAAACTGTGAAAGTCAGTGGATGAAATGTCATGAATATATAAAGGTAAGTGCATTTCCTTTGTGCTCTCGCTGTCCAGGGAACAGTCTGGAAAATGACGAAAGTGACTACTCATCCCTCCTGTGGTTAAAATCTTTGCTAAATATCATAATACGCATATGAAAAATAAACAAAAAAATCCTACACGAAAAAGGGTCTTTATAATAATTACCCTATTTAATGTTGTTCACCTTGAAAAAAAATCACAAAACACCCATGATTAATGAGCCCGAAAGTTTTAGCTTCATGAAAACAAGTTTGCTAACTCAATTTTTTTATATCAGTCTCAGGAATTGGAATAAAAAAGGGCTCTACAATATGATGGTCTAGCAAAACTCAATTCTATACTTATGCAAAAGTTTTTCAAAGTGCTGAAATATAAAAATTTATAATCTCTTATAGACACTGTATGAAATTATTCAGGCTCACACATGGGATACTGAAAACAATTTCATGTTTGTTGCCTGACAGTTGAGGTCAATATCTCTGCGTATCCTTAGGGAGATGTTATGTTTGTCACTGTTTCTATAACTTGTAAATAGATTGAAACAGATGGTGCAGGTGTACACTGGTACCCATTAAGATGGGGTGATTTATTTGTAAGTAATGAACTTCAGAATATTATGAAACATTCTATTTATTTATAAGATATTGGGTAAACTATTTCTGAAAAAAAACAAACCCTCGATTCTTGTTTATATATGCTCACCTTGAGAAAAAACACCAAATCACAATAGCATAAGATTTATGTATATGGAACACAAAGTTAGTCCTAGTGAGTGAAGAATTTTTTTTATACTTGCGAGGCTACTTTGTACACCTAAGTTTGAGGAAATTGAACTACCTCAATAATATTGAATAGCAATTTGGTGTGGTCTTACAAATCTGATTTGGTTTTCTAACTCTGCTCAAAAATAATTATAATTGCCTCAATATATTTTGTTCCTATACTTTAAGGCACAACATTTCAAATTCACAAGTCTTTTAGGATGGCACTGTTAGCACCTTCTTAATGACAAAAATTCTTGAACCTTAAAAATGTAAGGCTCCTGAAAGAGGTTACCCATTTTATAAGTGGCAAAACAATGATTCAAATCTCTAATCTGAATCAGGAGGTCACACTATATATACCATAGTACCTCAGCAACAGTGATAACTTAAATGAATGTCAGTACCTCATATAGTTCCATTATATACTCCTTGTATAGTTATCTTATTATTTATGTATTTTTGTGTGTATCTATATTGTCAGCTAAGAAGTTAGACCTTCAGTGCTACAGACAGTCACATAATTCTTCTTTATTCTCTTCTGCACTAGGAACAATGCTGAGTACCCACTAGACACCTGATTAATGGATATATCCAGGAAAGTGATTGCATCATTAAAATATAGTACATTGTGAAAACCTTATTGTTTTTAATTTACTCTCAATTGGCTTGACTTAAGGAAAATAAGACACTTAGATTATAGAACAAGCTCTATTTTCACTGATATCAAATATGTAAGTAAAGTTAAAATCATAATCTCTATACATAAAAAGGTAAAGATGGAGAAATTTTAAATACCAAAGCTGTTATGAATAAAGTACATGGAAATAGAGAGATGATATTAGAAGAATTAAATTTAAGCTTTAGTCTACTGGAGATATGGCACTAAGAAATTCTGTGAAGTTATGTTTATTACAGTGCATGATATAAAAGAAAAAAACAAGGGAAAAAATGACCCAAGTGCAGAACAGGATACTGTACCATAAATTGTGAACTAATTAAAAATGATGTAGTATAATTTTTTTTTAATATGGAGTCTCACTCTTTCACCCAAACTGGAGTGCAATGGCACAGTCTCGGCTCACTGCGACCTCCACTTCCCAGGTTCAAGCGATTCTTCTGCCTCAGCCTCCCAAGTAGGAGGGACAACAGGTGCCACACCTGGATAATTTTTGTATTTTTAGGAAAGACAGGGTTTCACCATGTTGGCCAGGCTGGTCTCAAACTCCTGACCTCGGGTGATCCATCTGCCTTGGACTCCCAAACTGCTGGGATTACAGGTATGAGCCAACGCACCTGGCTGTGTGCAGTATAAATGTTTAATGGCAGAAAATATCCATAACATATTAAATGAAAAGTCAGCTGCAAAGCAATCTGTAAACCATGATCTCATTATGTATGTGCATGCACCTGTGATTTTGTGTGTGTGTAACAGGATAGAAAATGAGAATTATTCTGTATCAGTTCTGACTAAAGTTTCAAGACCATAAATAGCAAATAGTTCCACACTATCAAGGCAGTCACTTAGGCACAAAAGGAGTGACCAATATCGGTGTTTTGAACCTCAGATGAGTACTCATTTCATCTGAGTCTCAAGAATGACCAGCAGCAGTGTAGGAGCTTTATTGAACTATCCTTCAGCATAATGACTGGTAGAAGGTTATTCCCCTTCTCCTCGAGCCTTTTATGAAGATGTTTTCAGGAAGACCACTCAGAAAGCTTGATGTGTGACCGAGAAATTCAAGGCACAGATTTACACCTGAATAATTATAATGAGTCTAAAACTGGCCAAAGCAGTTTATCAGCCGAGAGTAGAGGGCTGCATTTGGGACATGACAACAATCCCAGACTGGGGCAAAGGTGTTTATTTCCTGTAGATGAGATCTGGGTCACGTGAGAATGAGTTGGCCTGCGTTGCTGTGGACTGGTCTTGCCATTATCAGGCATCTATCGTTGCATAACAAGTAACTACAAAATCAGCAGCGCACAAAATAAGCAATTGTTCTCACACAGCTGCAGGCCAGCTAGAGGTCAGTTTGGGGTCAGTTGGACAGTTCTGTCTTAAGCTGTAGACCAGGTGGAGTTGGCTCCTCGGTCAGTTCTACTCCACCTAATTTCACTGTGAAGCACAGGCTGAAGTGGAGGAGCTACCCAGTGATAGCATATATGGAATTACTGTTTGAACTATGTACTGTTCCCCCAACTACCCTTTACTTCCACTGAAAGATCCTCTGCCTCATTGGCATTGTTTTTTTTTTCCTTTGGCCAATGGGATGTTAATAGATGTGAAGCATCAGAGATTGAAAAACATCTGTGCCCTTGAGTTTACACCAGGACCTCTGTGACAGCCGTGAAAAGGACATCATATGGGTGAGGTTGCTAATCTCAGAGGAGGGTGAGAGGACTGGGGAGCAAAATAAAGAAAGAGATACAAAGTTGCCTTCCCCATCTTTCCCAATGAAGGTTTCCCATGAGAACCAAGTCTGAATTAGAGAAGGAAAGAGGTTACAGTCAAAAAAGAAAATACAGACATGACATTTCAATTATGAAAATAATTGCCTTGAGATAAATTTTCTTGTGAATACTTCTTGTTATCTAAGAATTGACAGAAAGTCTGCTAAAGATTTTACTCAGGACCACAGGATTTTGAATAACCTGATGTGGAAGGAGAGGGGGAGGGGGCAGGGCGGGAAGTTTTCTGATTGTATTTTAAGAGTCCTGTTTATTCTGTGAAATGTTTATTTGTTTCTCACGTGTGTATATATGTGTGTGTGTGTATGGGACAGGCAGGAACCGAAAGTGAAAAATTAACAGTAAAATTTAGTGGTTAACAGATTTCATCACATGCTTTATATAAACTAAATCCATCATTATTTTTATTAACATAAAAAACTATACTTTTAAATTACACAGTTCAATAAAATTCCTATACTTATCTCTTTTTCCCCCAAACAAAACAACAATAAAACATGTTCTAAGCTGTTTCAGTATTTTTTAAGTGTGTTAAAGTTTTTGGAGAAAGAAAATGGTACAGCCACATTGGCAATCAAATAATCTTTAGTGTTATCCCCTCATCCGGCAGCAGAAAACGTCTCAGTCCTCATTGTGGGGGTTGACTTGCCTCCTTCTGCTCTCTCTCTTTGAGTAGTTTTTGTAGAAACTAATTAGGCCTACGGGAAAGAAAAATACCTTTCCTACCAGCTCCAATTTCTACATTCCACAGGGGCCTTCCGAGACATGTGCTTTTTACTGAGTCAAGCCATTAAACGCAGCAGATCACCCAGGAGAGGGAAGCAAGGGAACAGGGGTCATTTACTGAGAAAGGAGAAGAATCCAGAAGTTCTAGGGAATAGCATTCCCTGAGAAGCTAGCATGTGGTAGGGAGGCTCTCCGATAGCAGGGGTTACCGGGAGGATGGAATGACCCGTAACAGACAGAATGGTAAAAAGGATAATAGGCCTTACTAAACAATTCCCCTCAGAATGCCCTACCAAAGAGGCCAAAATGAGATATGCTGTAATGTAGTGTGTAAATTAGACTGTACCTGAGAAGTTGGGAGTAGAGAGTTGAATCAATTTAGAATCTTCTGCAGTTAACCCTTAGGAAAGAGGAGATAAGTATATTTTGCAAAAGAGTAAGGTCCACAAATGGTGAAATATGACATATTAAAATTTGAAATGTCACCATGTCTCTCTCTCACTCTAATACTTTCAGTGGCTACTGCCACTTGAGAAAAGTTAAAACAGAAAACATTGCTATGACTGTGGCTAAAAAGATACCATCAGATCTCAATCCAGCACAGTTCCTTTTCAGTACCGTCTCTGCAAATCACATGTCCTATCCGTAAGTGAATGAGGACTGTTCAAGACAAACCCACTCAGAGTCTATTATACACTGCATTAACTTTTACCAGGTTATTAAAACAAATGCCTCATATCAGTACTGTATCCTGGCTAAGGCCATAAAGAGGAAAGAAATAAAACCTCTGACACTTTGACAAGAAACACATTCAAGTGAAGAACAGTGCCAGAACAGGATTTCTTTCCTTAATTTGAGATGATTTATCTGAAAAAGTGGGTCATCATTTTTGAATGCTATAACCATTAGTTAAGTTCCCATACAGATTATAAATGTCTGTTCCCTGCTTCAGACTGACCTCCACGTATGTATCTTATGCCCTTTGTCACAAGGGTGAAATATTTTTTAAATCATATGTGCATAAACAGAAAGAATGGATTTTAAACCTCAATCGTGTATGTCATTACATTCATATGGAAAATGTATTGCATACTTCATGTGTTGGACAAACAATAAACAATTAACATGGGCCCAGTGACAACTGTAATCCCAACACTGTGGGAGGCCAGTTCAGAAGGAGTGCATGAGCACTTGAGAACAGGAGTTCGAGACCAGCCTGGGCAATAAAGCAAGACCCTCATCTCTACAAAAAAAGAGTTAAAAGTGATGATAATAAGTTGGGTGCTGTTGTGTGCCCTTGTAAGTCCCAGATACTTGGGAAATTGAGGTGAGGGGATCACTTGAGCCCAGGAGTTCGAGGCTGTAGTAAGCTATGATCATGGCACTGCACTCCAGCCTGGGCAACAGAGAAAGACCTTGTCTCAAAAAACACACACACACAACATGTACTAATTGTTTTCTTGACCTTCCAAGTGCTTTCAAACCTCAATTTTCTAGACAGATATAGGAAATCTTTACAAAGATTATCAACAAAGAATGATTTCTTTTTAATGGCATCTTAACAGACTATTCTGCATTTCTTCATGGGTTCTTATATCAAGGGAGCAAAGCCTGGTAGTTGCTGCCCTCACAGTGCCAACAGAGAAACAGCAAATGTTCTTGGTGTTAATGAGTGATTACTCATATGTCATCACTACGATTAAAGGAATCCAGGCATTTTGCTGAGGGCTGAAAAACACCAGGCTGGATTCCTGGTATAGCTGCTGATGAGAAATCTCAGCCCTGGGCCTGAGCGTTTTCACAACTCAGCCTTCCATTCAGACTTCCTGCAGCTCCAACACAAAGTCTCAGAAATCACAACTATAGACCCAGGTTTCTCCACTAGAAGCTGTCTGAATGGCTAAGGCAAAAGATAACAAATATGCCAGAATTCGTGCCTTCACCTGAATGCCTGCTGACGTTTTGGGCATCCAGTAGGAACCTTATTCACTGACTGAAAGCCAGAGGCATCTAAATAATATATAGATAATACCAACTGAAGAATATACAGATAATAATAATACACAATACCAACACAGGAGATGTCCTGGCTTTTTTGTGTGTGTTTATATGTGCTATTGCCTCTATCCTTAGAACTTGGAGACTTCTGAAGATACAGGCAATAGCACATATAAACAAACACATACAAACGCAAACTCTGTTTTATTAATAGTGTGTGTTTGCTTCTGGAAAGGAATATCAGAAACTTAATTGCCATTTAGGCGATCCAAGGATTGTAAACCAAGTTAGGGAAACATGCCAACTATTTCCAAAAATAAATAAATACCTGAAACTTCTGAAATTTCAAAATTTGATAAATAACTTTTAAAAAGTAGATATGTCGCCTATATTAGGAGAGTACCTAAATCTGGAAACAAGTGCCTCAAAGACTTGTTGATGCCAGATAGGATCTCTAGGAAGGAAGGGAGAAGTAGCAAATCTAAATATGTTAGGAAAAGAAGAGTCAGAGGCTAGGCCAGCAATGGATATAAACATTAGAGTGGCTTGCTTGTAATGAGAAGCACTCAAGCACATACTCAGTCACAGGAGAGCTACTGGAGTGGACAAGGATGAGTGGCCAGCAACCAAGTGGGCTCCAATAACAGAAGATGCTGTCTAAACATCAGCTTCAAAAACGACCTAGATTTCAAGGCACTTTTATTTGACAGTTAGAGGTATTTTCATGTATTAATAAATCTCCATATCTTGGAAGACACACTGTGACTGCGTCTTGCTTGAAGGTTTGAAGACGCATATTTTAAACAATGAACTGTGCCTGTAGGAAATGGAAAAGTCGAAAGACAGCCCAGTATTTTCGTGACCTATTTCTGATTTCTGTGATGGTAGAATGTGGGTCTCCCCTTTTTCTATGGCAACATAGAAAGTGGCTTTGCTGTGGACTGAACTGTACACCATGTCCCCAAATTCAGATGTTGAAGCTCTAAACTTTAATTGACTATATTTGGAGGCAGAACTTTTAGGAGGTAATTGAGGTTAAATATGGTCATAAAGCAAGGTCTCAGTCTAATAAAACTGGAGGAGAAAGAGGAGAGGGAGGGAGTAGAGAGAAAGGGGGGGGAGAGAGAGAGAGAGATCCCTCAACCACGATGAACAGAGAAGAAAGGCTGTGTGAGGACAGAGCCAAAGGTAGCTATCTGTAATCCAAGAAAGGAGACCTCACAAGGAGCTGAATCATCTGGCACCTTGATCTGGGACTTCTAGCCTCCAAAACTGTGCAAAAACAAATTTCTGCTGCTTAAACCACCCAGGCAATAGTATTTTGTAATGACAGCCTAAGCAGAGTCATCCAGGCTTCATTCCCCTTAGGTGGGATGACAGAAAGTGATGCAAGACGGAGGAATCCCTAAGCCACAGTGGAATGAGGAAGACATGAATAGGGCTATGCCTAACAGAGAACTTCTGAGGACGTGGACAAAGATTCATGAAAAGGAGAATATCATGATGCCATTTGGAACAGTTGAGGGTCACTGGCCATACCAAACTAGAAAGAAGGGGGAAAGGCTCTGCGTCCTCCTCTTCAGCTCTCACTTCTCTAATTACAATCTATCTTTCTGCTCAATGCCCTTTTCATTCTCTCTGTATTCTCTTTCAATCTTTGCTTTCTCATTTTTCATTTTTTCTTCTTTTTTACCTGTTTCCATCATCCTTTTCATTCTCTCTTCCATTTATTCATATATGTCCAAATTAGGTAGACATTTTATATTATTTTGTTTGACCAATCAGGTAGTAACACTGACTTTATGGAATGAAATTTCCAGGACAAATGTAACACTTTTAACGTAAATTGTAGATGATTTACAGAGTAAAAGATGGAGATAGCAAAAGCTAGTTTGGTCATTCACTAGCACAGGCAAATCCTCTTTTACCCATTTCAACCAAGCTGAGTGAATTTCTAAGAGTATAAATCTAATGGCCTTTCTGTAGTTAAAGTGCATAGAATATACTATGTGAAAGAGTATATGTATGTGTGAGATGGAGAGAAAGAAAAACAGAGAGAGAACAAAATCAGGTTTATAAAGAAATGGAATTAATAAAACCTTGTGCATAAATGGCATAACCAAAACACCTAAGTGCATACTCCTCTTACGTCAGTCCTGCTGACACAGCATTGCACCTGTGCAATCAGATAAACGCTAAAGCAAATGAGCATGACGTTCCAAACATAAAGTATTAATACTAGGAAACTTTATGTTCATTTTACCTTACTATTAAGATTTTACTTCACTTATCAAATACAAAGTTACTTTTGCAACTCTTGGACCTGGCCTAGAAGTGACCTTTAAAGGCTACTGCAACCTTTAAATCCTTCTGCCCACACATATATTTATTTAACTATTCCAAGCTGAGATGGTTAACCAAGTGGATAAAAGGGTTTGGAAGTGTTGCTGTACCATAAAGGTTATCAGAAATATCAGTGTAGCTTGCACCAAATTAGCGGATCAGCATGCACGTGGTTTTATAGGTGTAGTTCAGTGTATTCATCACAGCCATTCATACAATGTTATAAGAAGGCCAATGTAATGCGCTTTCAAGCAAATAATGTAGGGCATCAAAGATGCTACCCCAGATAGAAACTTGAAAGTCATGCCCAATGCTTACTATGTCACATAACAACAGTGTGTATGACAATGAGGCCACGCTTCAGAATTCACAAAAAACTTTCAGACTCATACTCTCTCAACAACTTTTCACTAGGCAGAGTTGCTATTGCTGTCTCTTATTTTATTTTGTTTTTTGTTTGTTTGTTTGTTTGTTTTGAGATGGAGTCTCATTCTGTTGCCCAGGCTGGAGTGCAGTGGTGCACCCTCAGCTCATTGCAACCGCCGCCTCCTGGGTTCAAGTGATTCTCCTGCCTCAGCCTCCCGAGTACCTGGGATTACAGGTGCATGTGCCACCACACTGGCTAATTTTTGTATTTTTAGTAGAGACAGGGTTTCACCATGTTGACCAGGCTGGTCTTGAACTCCTAGCCTCAAATGATCCACCTACCTTGACCTCACAAAGTGCTGGGATTACAGAGGTGAGCCGCCGCACCCAGCCACTGTCTCTCATTATAAAGATTAAGAACAGAAATTCGGGAGCATGTATCCAGCAAATACCAGAGGAAGATGCAAAGCCTAGTTGTCTGGCTCCTGGCCAGTGTCCTAGTCCATTTGTGCCACAGTAACAAAATAACAAAATACCTGAGATTAGGTAGTTAATAAATAATAAGTATTTATTTCTCACAGCGCTGGGGGACTGAGAAGACCAAGATTAAGGTACTAGCAGGTTTGGTGTCTGGTCAGGGCTACTCTGCTTCCAAAATGACACCTTATTGCTACATGCTCTGGGGCTGACAAACGCTGTCCTCACATGGTGAACGGAACAGAAAGGAAAGGATACGCTTCCTCAAACCCTTTTATAACAGCTCTAAATCAATCCATAATGACTCCACTCTTCGAACTTAATCACCTCCCAAAGGCACCACTGCCTAATAATCTATTAGGCTGATGCAAAGGTGATTGTGATTTTTGCCATTAAAAGTAATGGCAAAAACCACAATCACTTTTTCATCAACCTAATATATTGGTGATTAAGTTTGAACCCATGAATTTTGAAGGAGATTCAGATCATAGCATTCTGCCCCGATTCCCAAAATTTATGTCTTTTTCACAGGCAAAATACATGTATCCCATCTCAGTAGTCCCAAAAATCTCAACTCTTTACAGCATTAACTTTAAAGTCTAAGTCCAAGTCTTATCCATATATAAAATCTAAATTAGATATGGGTAATACTCAAGGTATGATTCATCCTGAGGCAAACTGCCCTCCAGCTGTGAGCCTGAAGAAAAGAAAAATGTGTGCTTTCAAAATACAGTGGTGGGACAGGCATGGGATAAATATTTCCATTCTGAAAAGGAGAAACGAAAAAGAAAAATTGAGTAATACGTCCCACGTCCAAAACCCAACAAGGTAAACAACATTAAATCTTGAGGCATGAGAATAATTTTTTCTCCATGTCCTATCTCTGGATACAAAGGAGCCAGTGTTGGGTCTCCATGGCTCCAAACAGCTCTGCCCCCATGTCTTCATTGGACATAACCCACACAACAGTTCTCAGGCATTGGAATCAGGTGTTTTCAGGGTCTCCCAGACTGGTATTACATGCTGATGCCTCTATAGATCTGAGCTCTGGAAGGTGGCCCTGTGTCTACAGTTCCACTAAACATCGCCCTAGCAGGGCATCTCTGTAGTGCTTCCAACTTCACTGCTCTGCTTGGCAATGACCTAGTAGGGGCTCGCTGTGGCAACCACACACCTGTAGCCATTCTCTGTCTGTGCCCCAAGGCTCTCTATGGAATCATCTGAAGCCTAGGTGGAGATAGCCACACCCTCACAGCTCTCGTACTCTGCACACTTGCAGAATTACTACCATACAAACACTGCCAATGCTTACTGCTTGTGCCCTTTAGAGGGACAGTCCAAGTCACACGTGGGTCTGCATGAGCCATAGCTGAGGCAGCCAAGGATCACCCAGGCAATTTATGTGGAACAGAAACTTAAAACAGCCCTGGGCAGTGAGAACCAAGTTTCTACAGGAGCCCTGGGTCCATCTCTTGAAACCATTCTGCCCTCAAGGACATAGCACTCTGGACCTGCAATGGGAGTAGCAGCCTTGAAAATCTCCCTAATGCCTTCAAGGGCCATTCTTCTATTGTTCTGATGAATAGTATCTGGCTTCCTTCTATCCATACTAACCTTATCAGTCACTTGGCTATACTTTTGGTGTTCTATTCTAAACATACCATTTCATTCTTTACAATCTGGCCAGGCTGAGAATGTTCCAGCTACTTCCATTCTGCTTCCTTTTTGATTATTAATTTCATCTTGAATACATTTTGCCCTTCTCACAGTCCACTATAAGCAAGAGATTCAAGAGAATCGGTGCAGTACCCTAAACACTCTGCAGAAATTTCTTCTGCAAAATCTTAGTTCATTGCTCTTAAATTCCACCTTTTACAAAACACAAGTACATAAACACAATTTATCCAAGTTTTTTGTCACTTTAAAACAAGGATGTCCTTTCCTCTAGTTTCCAGTACCTTGTCCCTCACTTCCATCTAAGACCCCATCAGAATTGCCCTTTATCATCCATATTTCTATCAACCTTCTGATCACAATCACCTAAGTAATCCCTAAGAAGATTCATGCTTTTCCTACCTCTACGATTCTGAGCCCTCAGCAGAATAACCCTTTGTAGTCTAGCCTCTATCCATCACCCACTTCCAATGCCACTTCCACCTTTTCAGGTATTTGTTATAGCAACATCCCACTCTTGGTACCAATTTCTGTCATGGTCTAATTGTGCTGCTATAACAAAATACCTCAAACTGAATAATTTACAAGTAATAGACATTTATTTTTCACAGTTCTGGAGGATGAGAAGTCTAAGATCTAGGAACTGAATGAATGGTTCAGTGCCTGGTGTTGCCCTCTGCTTCCAAGATGGTACCCTGTTGCTGCATGCTCTGGAGGGGATGAGTGCTATGCCCTCCTATGGTGGAAATAAGGAAAGGGAATGAACTCGCTCCTTCAAGTCCTTTTATAAGGGCCCTAATCCCCTCTTAATCCAATACCTTCCTGACTTAATCTTAATGACTCACATCTTAATACTATCATAGTGGTGATTAAATTTGAGTACGCAAATTTTGGGGAAAAATTCAAATCATAGCACCCAGTATCTTTCCACCTTCTCCAAACTTTGATCTACATATGAACAAAACTGCACATTAAGTTGTACTAATTTAGACTTCTATGATCTTGAGTACTGATCATCTGAGGTGCTCTGGATTAAACAGAAAGTGGTACTTTCTTATCCAGCAGCATGAAACTCCTCATTAAGTATTTTTGTTGAATTGAGTGAGCCTCAAACTCTTAGCCAGCTTCTTTGCAATACAGAGGAGCAAATTGACAGTAATGGCCATTGTTCAGTGTTATGTACAGCTGCAATGTTTTGATTAACTGTATGTATAGTCCATAAGTATTAATATTCATATTTAACTAGCACTTAATTTTATATTTTATAGAGTAAACCAATTTTTTGAAAAACTGGGACCTGTCATTCAATTTATTCTTTTCCCTGTATAAGAGAGACCAGAGTACCTATTTGTTTAAGACTAATTTAAACACAGTATCAACAACATTGGTAGCATGTTATATTTAGAAAATGAAAGCTTATTTAAACTATACATTTATATGAATATATCTGGATAAATATAAGAAATAAATTTTACTTTGTAATGATTATGTTTCTAATTTTTACATTGAAATTGAAATAAGCCTCTGCATTATGTTTCTCTTGTGGGAATATTATAATTATTAACAAACACTTTATTTTTTGCCCCTATGAAAAAGTATTTCATTCTTACTCAACTAATGTGTTACTATCAACTAATGTTACTATCAGCAGGGCGTGATGGCTCACGCCTATAATCCTAGCACTTTGGGAGGCCAAGGCAGTTCGATCACCTGAGGTCGGGAATTCGAGACCAGCCTGGCAAACATGGTGAAACCCCATCTCTACTAAAAATACAAAAAAAAAAAAAAAAAAAAAAAAAAAATCGGCTGGCCATAGTGGTGGGCACCTGTAATCACAGCTACTTGGGAGGCTGAGGCAGGAGAATTGCTTAAACCTGGGAGGTGAAGGTTGCAGTGAGCCAAGACCACACCATTGCACTCCAGCCTGGGCAACAAGAACAAAACTCTGTCTAAAAAAAAAAATGTTACTATCAAAGAAAGCCTAGTGGTGTGTTCTACCTCTACAGATATTCAATGGTATTGTAATACACAAAAGTGTGTCATCATAGATCATAACTTTCAAAAGGAGAGATTGAGTTCTAGTCTGTGCTATTTGATAAGCAGATAGAGTCACTGAAAGCTACAGAAAGAAATTACTATTTGAAACATCCTACGGAAAAAAAATCTTCAAGTATAGTAAACCTCTTTTAATATTAAGTACACTTCATAATGTACCAGAAAAAATAAAACTGACATTTAACAAATATTGTATTTAATATCTGCTTCTGTAGGCCGGAAGCTTGGTCACATGTGTGTTTTATGGCTTACAGCTTCTGTGCTAACTAACTCAGAGTTGCAAACACATGCTGACCAATTTGATGATGTCCTAATGAAAATTTTGTCAGGAATCTTCTCCAACATTTCCCACTGAGATCAAATCACCATTGGACTTTCTTCCATACAGTAGCTTCCATTTCAGCCCATAATGTCCAACAGTGCTTTCCATTTTATTTAATTAATCCTACTGAGAACCATATTTACTGCTGCCACCTGAGAGAGAAGGTATGATGAGACAGGCTTTTGCAGTCATTCTTGGCTCAGAATCCTCTTTTCAACATTAGGAACATATGGGCAATGTTGGCTGCTTAAGCTCACACCCATCTGCTCAGATGCTGAGAAATCTGCAGGGAAGCTACTTTCTTCCTTGCCTTAGGGTTTAAGTGTCATAAAGTGATAGGTGCATATGAACAAGTTGTAGGGCCTTTGACAACAATGCCTCCATTTCATCTAGATCAAAATGGGGGCCCAAACTCTTCTTTCCTTGCTGCTCTTCAACACTTGCCAAAATATCCTGGGAAAGGGAGCAAAAGTATGAGTGTTTTAGGCTGCCAGGAACAATAATGCTACAGGTACCTTGGAAACTTAGTTAAATCCTAAGACTGACTGCAGGTGAAAATAAACACCTGATATGGAAAAGCTGAAAACAGGCCGAAGATCCACTATGATCACTGTCATACTAAAAGGGCGTATCTCTCAGGTGGGAATAACAGTCCATGGTTCCTAGTTCTCTGTCCATGCTAGGAAATTGTCATACCAAATAGACAGTAAATATATATTAACACATTGACTTCTAAAAAAAATCAACAGCATACCCAACATCCAGTCAATGAAAAAATAATGCCAAATAATTGGTAAATTTCCCATACATTCAATAAACATTTTAAATATGCAAACATATTTAACCAGAATATAATATGAATTAAACGCTGGTAGACACAAAGAGCGCATGACTGCACAATGACAGTACCTTAAACCATCCACCTAGGCATCAAGTCTTGTCAACCCTGCCAGACTCACAAACCATCCGACAGTCAAGGCAATCCTCAACACCTCTAGTATCTGTTCACCAATTATTTTAACACGGACTTTCTACTATGAGTCAAGTACTGAACACAGATCTCTCTCTATATATGTATAACCTCAACCCTGCCAGACTCACAAACCATCCAATATTCAAGGCAATCCTCAACATCTCTAGTATCTGCTCACCAATTATTTTAACACGGACTTTCTACTATGAGTCAAGTACTGAACACAGATCTCTCTCTCTATATGTATAACCTCATTTAATCTTCAGGGAGCTCTTTTTGCTTGATTGTGTCTTGTTACTCAAAACTCATGACTACATTTATTCACCTTTAATGCATGCCTCAGTCCTCTCTAGACTTCACATCTGTACTAATATTCATCCAACAGAAAGGCAAGCAGAGACCTAAGCATAGACGTGCCTGACCAAAAGGTAGAGATGCTGAAATCCATGCCAGAAGACACCAAAATGCAGATGGCCCTGTTGTATGGAAATCCCTTTAAAGCATATACAATTATTCTATGTAGTCTCTATAAAGTTCTGATGAGCCACTGTGGTGAGGGGAGGAGAGGGAGTAGAGGTGGCATTTGTGGGTGAAGAAACACCTGAACTTGGTAATAGTAGTAGTAGTAGTACTGTTCATAATATGGTGTTTTGTATTTTTAGATTCTATCTTGATGAAAAAAAAATGTTCTTAGGTTATCACAAAACAAAGCAATTTAGGTAACAGGTTTTCAACATTCTTATTTTTGTATTCTCGGGTGTCTAAATGTTATGTTGTGATGTTGCAAGGATGGTGGAAGATACTGATTGGATTATGGGGTTGACAAGGGTTATCTTCCGCCTCCAACTAAATACATATATACAACCAATCAAATATCTGAATAATAACTCTGGATACTAGACTACGAGATCTCCTCTGAGAAAACAGCTAGTAAGGCATTTCAGTAGTCCAACAGTGAAAGCATGGAGTTCTGAACTAAAGTTGCTAACATGGGGGTGCAGGGAGCAGTTGACTGAGAGGAGATACATTATGGAGGCAAAGTCAGTGAGACATAGTTATGGACTGGATGTAGAAGAAGAAAGAGGAAAGGATTCCTAAATTTGCATAGCTGGATAAATTGCTGACATTAATTGAGCTAGAGATTTGAAGAAAGAAAGTCGGTATAATAAAAATATATTGAGTTTTATTTGACTCAATAAATGTACATGTACATGAAAATATCCACGACAATACCAGTAAGATGAACTGGGCTGACACTCTGTGGAATATTGCTTTGTTCTGAAAGAGATAAAAGCATTTTCCTGCCAGGCATTGGCCTGAGACCCATGTGTCTTCAAAAGTGCAGCCTAGGAATAACACATGGGGCCTCCTAACTTGCCAGCAGATAGACCAATACTCCTAATTAGGCAGTTTTAAAGAGAGTTGCTGCTAAGTCTTACTTATTTAAGTTCCATGTGTGATTGAGAGCCTATTTCTGTTTGCAGCAGTAACTTCCTGGCTTCCCTGCCAGTGGTCACGGCAAAGACAACCACAGATATGAGAGCATTTCCCATTGTTTGCACATTATGCTATCAGAGATAATGTGGAGGGATTTTGAAAGTCACAAATATGGTCTCATTTCATAAGAAGATGCCTTGCATGCAAGAAAAATTATGTGGATTTCTGGAGACTGATTACAGGGCAAGATGAAAATAAGTAGGAGCCACAAATCTTTATTATGGGATCCTAGATACCTCTTTTTAATGCCGTTAATGCCCATATTTAACACCTGACAACCAGAACTAATTTAACCAGTTTAAAATAATCTCCCTAATCTGGGAAGTCAAAAGTGCAACTGCTGGTTTCATATTAGACAGAAGTGGTGAAGACGGTATGTGCTTCTTGAAGAACTAGTATATTTGAGGCCAAAATGACAATGACTATTTGATCAATACAGCCATGGATTTAAGAAGGAAGGAGTAGTCAACAGTGCTCAATGCTATAGTTCTTCCTAAGTGGAAATTTAAAATATTTCACTTAGATTTGAAAATTCTCCATGACCTTAACAAAAGTTGATCCAATACCATCATGAGGACTGAATTAGCTTATAACATAAAGTAAAAAATAAAAACAGCTCTTTCTTTTATCTTCCTATATTAATCTGCTAGAGCTGCCATAACAAAATGCCACAGACTGAGTGACTTGAACAACATATATTCATTTCTCACAGTCTGGATGCTGGAACTCCAAAGTCAAGATGCCAACAGACTTGGTTTCTCCTGAGGCCTCTCTTCTTGACTTGCAGAAGGCCACCTTCTCACTGTGCCTTCACATGGCCTTTATTTCTCTAAATGAACTTCCCTAATGTCTCTTCCTCTTCTATAAGAACACCAGTCCTATTGGATTAGGGCCCATCCTTATGACCTTATTTAACCTTCATTACCTTTTCAAAGGCCCCATCTCCATACAGTCACATTGGGGGTTAGGGCTTCAACGTATAAACTGTGTGTGTGTGTCTGGAGGAGGGGAGAACAATTTTGTCAATAACAGTTCCCTTCCTTTCCCTTCCCTTCCTGAACAACTTAATCCAAAAGCCTCTCGTTAGGGTCAAGCAAGAAAGGCAACAGCCTAAGGATTGGGTGGGGCTAGACTACGTTGGCCTAATGTAGTGTGTCAGAGCCTCTGTGGGTGAAGATAAATGACCGGAAGACAGCTACAGTACACTAAGGGTGTGAGGAATACCGAGGTTCAGAGTGTCAAGGTCAAGAAAGGGAAAGAGAACACCCAGGTCAGGAGTTAGGGAAGATGGCTGATCATAGGTTTAGTGGTCCCAGGCAAAGAGAAGAAGTGTTCTACCCAGCACGGAGGCCCAATACAAGGTGTCAGGGTACAGGCAGAAGAAGGAAAGTATTCACTTAGGAAAGGTGACAGCAGCCAGCACAAGATAAAGAAGGTCAAGTTGAGGTAAAAAGAGGACCCTGCTAGTAGAGGGAGTGCCTTGCATGGGATCTCAGAGCCCTATTGTGGTGAAAAGTACATGGTAGTGGCAGCCTGGCACAGGTTATCAGAGCGTGAGTGGTGTTCATATCCATTTTGTGTTGATATAACAGAATGCCACACACTGAGTAATTTATAAACAGTATAAGTTTATTTGGCTCATAGTTCTAAAGACTGGAAAGTCCAAGAGCATGGCACTGGCATCTGGGGAGGGCCTTCATGCTGTGTCATCCCATAGCAGAAGGTGGAAGGGCAATAAAGGGAAACAGCGAGAGGAAGGAGACCAGACTCATCCTTCTCAGGAACCCGTTCTCATTATATCAGCATTAATTCATTCATGAAGGAAGAGCCCTTATGACTTAATCACCTCATAAACATCCCACCTCTCAACACTATTGCATTGAGGATTAAGTTTCTAGCACATAATCTTTGGGGAACACATCTATACCATAGCAGAAGGATATTCATGGGGTAAGATGGTCATGGCAGGAATGAGATCAGTTACATGCAGGAAAATTCATCAAATAAGTGAAAATATTTAGAGTAATGGGAGCCTGTTTTTCACTGTCAGAGAAGGGAGTTACAAATCTAGAAATCGAAAAAATTAGAATGAACTCTGTGGTGTTAGACTGGAATTGGAAATTTCAGTGTGAATATATGGTTTCCAGTATATATGGAGGGAGTTACAAATGTAGATGCGAGTGTGTGTGTGTGTTTGTGAACTTGCATGTATTCCCTAGTCCTGTCCATTGAAAGAGTCTGGAAGCAGTGTTGCATTCATAGCTATGAGTGTAACCAGAATTTTGCATGCTAAAAATCATTTTCCTTTTAAAAGAACCATGGTTCCTAGTAGAAATGTTTGATTCCAGGCATGGGACAAGAAAAGTAAGAGGTGAGTCTGAATCTTCTGTTATGCCATAAAATAAGTATCAAAGACATGTCAAGAGGAAAAAGCAGCCAGCACAAAGGAGCTGGCCCTGGTCAAATCTTTGCCAATTTGAGTATCAGAATAAATAATAGTAATTGATTTTAATTTATTTAATAAAATAGAAAACCAGAGTTCATACAAATAGAAATAAAGAAATATGTAATGCTATGGTTTGGATTTGTGTCCCCACCCAAATCTCATGTCAAACTGTAATCCTCAGTGTTGGAGGTAGGGCCTGGTGAGTCTAGGGGTGGTTTCTCATGGTTTACCATCATTCCCCTCGCTGTTGTAGCAAAACAATGCGATTTGGTTGTTTAAAAGTGTGCAGCACCTCCCCACTCTCTCTTAATCTTGCTCCAGCCATGTAAGATGCACTTGCTTCCTCTTTGCCTTCTGTCATGATTGTAAGTGTCCTGAGGTCTCCCTAGAAGCTGAGCAGACACCAGCATCATGCTTCCTGTATAGCCTGTGGAACCGTGAGCTAATTAAACCTTTTTTCTTTATAAATTACACAGATTCAGGTATTTATTTATGGTAGTGCAAGAGCAAACACATGTAATTTAAAAATTTGGTAAGAAATGAGATATTTACATAGATTTAAATTACCACCCCATGAAATATTTACTAATTGCAAAGGGACCAAGAGTAATTTACAGTGGAAAAGCCTGAAAGATAGCATCTTAATTAAGTGATCATTGTGAGCACTCTTAATAAAGGGACAAATTAATGTCATAAGCCACCTGACAGGATGCAATGAGCAAAACACAATATTACTCCTGGGATTGTCTTACCTATGATGCGTAACTTGAATCTACTCATGAGAAAATGCCAAATAAATTTGCAAAACAATTTATAAAATATTTGACCTGTGCTTTTCCAAGATGCCACTGTAAGGAAAGTCTGGGAAAGACTGAGGACTGGTTCCAGATTAAAGGAGGCTAACGAGACGTGTAACTGAATGTACTGTGTGATTCTGAACTGGATCCTCTTGCAATGAGGGACATTTATGGGTGAAAATTAATTGGATCCTGATTAGTATTGCTTCAGTGCTAATGTCCTGATTCTGATAACTGCATGTGGTCCAGTAGGAAAATGTCTTTGCTGGAGGAAAAACACACTAAAAGATTCAGACTTGAGGGGGTAACAGGTTGGCAATTTAAACTGGTTCGTGAAAACGTTTTTTACACTATGTTTACAAAAAGTTTCAAAGTTTGAGGTTGTTGAAAAAACTTGAAGAAAAAAAAAGACAGGAAATATGTAATGTACCTGTATAGAAATCAGACAAATGTGGAGAAAAGCAGGCCAAGGATTTACTGAAAAAGGGCATGAGGAAACTTCCAGGGATGATGGAAATGCTTTATATCTTGAATGGAGTAGTGGTTATTTAAGTCTATAAATTAGTCAAATCCCATCAAACTGTATACTTAAGATCTATGCACCATGCTGCATTATACCTTAATGAAGTTAACAACCATACAAAAATGAGGCAGCAAGTTCAGGCAATTCATCCAAACTGCTTGGTTTAGAAAAAGAAAAGAGAAATAAAGTATAGCTAGAGGCAGATCCAGAGTCAAAGAAAAAAGCTTTCCTTTTGTTTCTCTTTTGTTTTCCTTTTGTTTTTCTTTTGTCTCTGGATGTGTCTCTGGAACATGTGACTGTATCATATGAATCATCTGAGCACACTGAAGGAGAAAGCCAGTGCAGAAAGAGAGGCTGGAACTAAGGAGAGAAAGAAGATCCAAGACAGAAAGAGGGCAGATGGCAGATCAGAGTCATGGAGCAGGCAAAGTAGGATTTGGTTGGAAGTGCACCTCACTCTTGGGGCCAAATGAAAGAGGCTTTAGGATATGGTGGCTATAGGTAGCTGAGAATCTGTTCATTGAATATCCCTAATTATTTGTGAAGTAAGATTGGGGTTATCTTTTGAATACGAAGAGTTAAAAATGCCTAAGGGAGTTTCAAAAAGTGGAGCAAGCTTGAACTTGGAATACAGGAACCAGGATAAGGATCTGGCTAGGTATTCTCATAATGTAATGGGAATAGTGTGTCTTTCCTCATTAATCTAGACTTCAGCAAGAAGAAAAGGTAATTTCCTTAAATCTGTCCTTAGTCTGATTATGCAGCTTCAATCATCTTAATTCTTTAAATCCACCTTACAGAATAGCAATTTGTTCAAATAAAGAGGCTCTGAAGGAAATAAAGCAACAGGCCTAAAAGAAATGCATCATGTCCTGACCCACTCAGCAACCTGCTCAATTTTACATGATTCATCTCTGAATGAACATGATGATGATATACTTTGTGTTCTCTTAGCCTAACAGTGTGAAGAGGTTGAGCAGGTGTAGAAATTACTCCTGAAAGGGCTAAGGGAGATAACTTTTGTAATGGTTTATAGACTGCTTATATGCTTTTCTAGCTGGGGACAATTTTTTTCTTTCAAAGCATTATTTTTGGTAACCAATTTACCAGGATGCTGTATATCCCATAGACTTTCACTAACAGATTTACTAGTTTAATCAGGATTGAAAGTTCAAAAACTACATATTAAACAGCGAATCAGAATATTAACAGAGAACCCAGGTTTTTCCAAGACTATATCCTATATCAAAAAAGGAACTGGGCAGCCTAAGTTTTTAACCGTCCTCTGAGTGACTCTCACCTCCTGAGAGGGTATGATATTCTCATTGTTCTTCTGGAACTTGGCTCAAATCCACTGGGCCTTTTGCTCAAGTAGCTCCCCTCCTGTAACAGCCAATAGTATCAGCTAAATGGCTTGAGCATTCCATTTGGACCAAAATTTAGAATATCCTATGCAACTAGCATAGATTTATGATAATTCTAAACAAAATGATTGCTTCCTTTCTGAAACTGAACTGTAACAGTATTATTCAAAAAATGTATTTTCCCAATAGAAACAAACAAACAAACCTGGTGAATTTATTTAATTTCATTACTGTTATGAAGGAAATAATAAGGCAGTGCTTTGTTTCTAATGTGTATTCAAGCAGCCTACTCAGTGATATTAGTGGAAAAGATGTTTATTAAAGTTGCATTAACAGCTAATTTAAGTAAGGAGAATTGAGTCCTTTGCTTTAAATACAAATTTCCCCATAGGTGCAATTTATGAAATTGTTTTACTTCTGGGTTTTTTTCATTTTTGTTGCATGATTTGGTTAAGTTGGAGAACATCAGGCAACCACTTTTTTTATAGCCAGCCTGGAAACCAAACATTCTTGTTCTAATCTTTGAAAACACATGGAATTGAGAAAAACAGGTTTTTTCAATATCATTGGCTCCAAAATCTCATAGTGATATTCATCCTACAACCTTCAAACCATATGTGTCTCACAGAATATTTCATGCTGCTCTCTGCTAAGTCACATTATGGAGTCAGACAACTTCCTTTGGATTGTGATATAACAGTTGACCTGGAAAATGGGAGATTTAAAACAGTCATCTCAACAGACACAGATGGACTCACACTAAGGCGAGTGGGAGGAATTCATGAAGCCAGCTGTCTGGAAATGAATGACTGACTCTCCTTGACTGATCTCTCCTTCAACCTAAAATAATACTCCCCAGATCATAACCTTTATATGGCTGTTTTGATAAATTTACTTGTAAGTTTTACCATAAAAACTGTAACTATACATGACAGTAATTAGGCTGAATTCATCAGTGATGTCTCAGGACCCCTGATGACGGAGGGAAAACTGATCTTCAGCTATTTAGGAGAGGCAATGTGTTATAATAAACAGAGCACAAGATTTACAGCCAGCCAGGGGTTCCATTCTCACCTTCACCACTTACAAGCTTTAATATCTCAGGTCACTCATTTGTTCTATAAGGTCAATATGACTGGTACAGAGATGCTGTTGAGAATCAGTGACATGATACCTACAAAACAATTAGAATGTTGGCAGTGCCCAGTAATTGGCAGTTATTAGTCATTTATAACAGGCTTGATTCATCCTGTTATCACTTGGTACATGTTGTTGTGCCTTAGATACACAATAAATGAAAGATTAAATTGTTGATTTTTAATGAGTTCCTGTTAACCAACTAAATCAAGTAATTTCATATTGAAAGCATTTTATAGGTAAATCTATATGTTAAAAATAAATATTTTAACTGGATTCACTCACAAAAAAAGCTGACAGAACTGAAACATTCCAAATACACTGCTACTAGTTGTTCTGATATCCCAATGCAATTCCAACCATATTAAAAGGGTGGGAAGTTATGGAGGATAATCCTCTTTTGATTTTTCACTGGCTTATACTGTGTTTAAGAGAAGGAATCATGGAGTCATAATATTTTAAAGCTACGGATAGGCCTTAGAAATCTCTAATTAACCCCTTCCTTTTATAGATGACTAAACTAAGGGCTAGGGAGATGTAGTGACTTGCACATGATTGTATCAGCAGAACCAAGATTAGAAATCAGGTCACAGAAATCTCAATGCAATTTTCTTTATTCTACATCATCCTGAATAAATCAAACCTATGCTGTAGTGATACGCTTTTGTGCTTTAGAAGAGAACTCTGTGGTGAGTTCTTATGGCACAAAAGGCATCTTAGATCAATGTAACTCAAAGTGAGACAGGAATCATACCTCATTCAGTCAACAGTTTTTAAGGGACTGATAAATTTAACATCACCTTTGTTCAGCTCCTTGGCATAGAGCCTGTAAATTATTCTAACATAAAAATCTGGAGTCTTACAAATAATTGGTATTAAACACATGTTGTTCTTTTCCAAGGTAATGGTAAATGGTTCTCTAGAAAGAAATAAACTATTCTTCAAAGCAAGTTTTGCTTTTTGAGGTGGTATGGAAACATTCAAATGCATTCTTCTCCTTCAAAGGCAGAGTGAGTTAGCCTCAGAACACTTAATAAATGGATGCTCTTTGGAGGATACTCAATTGATTTGAGCCTAAGTTTGCTGCTCTGTTCATATCATGACACTAATACTAGTTATACAGTTATTATATGAATTAGCTGAGATAATACATGTAAAGGACTTAGAATGATAGCATTAGAACTTAACAAATATTAACTGTTACTGTTATTGTTTATAATCACTATTATTATTACCATCCTTTGTTAAAAACAGATGCTATTCACATTTAACAATATTAGATTTTATTCTTTTTCCTCCGTATACCTCATGAGTGTAGCTCTCTCACCTTAGGTCCTTCTATCATCTGGTTAAATGGTGCCATTGAATTTTTAATCATAGTCAACACCTATGCTTTTTGCTACTGGGTTTCAAGGCTTCAAAAGAAAGTGACAATTAATAAACATTCATATTTGCTTCAATAGAATCTTAATGATTTGAGAGTCCTCTTACTCTTCTCTTCTTGTCGTTTTCCAAGTCTGCTAAGCTACCCTTTATTTGGAAATTAAAGTGAACATAAGAAAGAAAAATTTGTTAGATATTTGAATAAAATCAGAAATAAATTTAATGTAGGCTATTCCTAGGTATCTGTAGGAATATTATTTCAAACTGCTTTAAATGATGGCATATAACTCCTTGATTGGCTGTAAGAAAAATAATAGAAAGAATCAGAAAGATCTTTTTTGCATTCTCTATTACCTCAGACAGGGTCTCAAATAAATAGACCTCTATAAATATTTTTGAATTAATAGATAAGAAATACCAAAATAACATGGCAAATTCAAGTGTCAGTCAAATTATTTGCAACGTAGCATTTCTTCAGTACAAGGTTTTGTTTTCTTCTTTACACATCTTCATTGGTAACATCTGAATGGATGAGACTTACTTTCTTGCCAAGACTTGTAATGTGTATACCATTTGTCACTTTTAAGTGGACAATTAGTGGGTATTCATCATTCACATGCCTCAGTTGATTACACTGGAGGCAATGCTAAAGAAAGATTACCCTTCAATGTATTAACAACAGATTCGGGACACTGAAAAATCAATTCATTTCTCAAACACAGCACCTTCTTTTTCTTGATAAAGTATATTCTCCAAAGTTAGATCATTTTACAAAAAGCCTAAGGTCTTGACTATGATTACATTAAAGAACGTGTGGTCACAGGACATATATTACCTACATTTTTAACTGTATATGCTCATTTTATACTCAACTCTGCACTTTTATACCAAAACTGGAGTTAGTTGACTCTGTTCAACAGGCATTGCCTAAATTAGATTGCTAGGCAAATATACTTAAAAAAAAAAAAAAGACTAGTGAGTACTGTAAGATTTCAGGGCAAATATTCTCATTCTGAGTATAAATTATATTTGATTTAGGATGGATATAAATTAGGTTTGATTCCAGAAATACCACAAAAAATATCCCCTAATTTATAAATATGTTTTAGGTGTTAAAAATGGAATGAAAGTCATTTTTCAAAATTATATATCTATAAAGTACATTGAATAAAGCCCATTTTAAAATAATATGTATAAACTAATACTGTCTTCTCTTCTTCCCCCGGGACACAGGAAAAGAAATTTTAGACTTTACCTGAAAGAAAATCATAGAATTTTCACTAACTCAAACTGAAAAAATAAGTCTCCTGGATCATTATTAAAAATGCTTAAAATCTATTGCCACAAAATACTTTCTGTGATAAACTCAGACCAATGTCTTCATTTTCCGTTTACCTGGAGGCATCTGCCTTAAGACAACTTCCTAATGTAGTTGGACTGCAAAGTCTCAGAGTCTAAAAGCCTGAGAATCAGAAGCTCCAGTGTCCAAGGGCAAGAGAAGATGAATGTCCCAGATCAAGAATAGAGAAAATAAATCTTCCTTTCTTCCTTTCCTCTCCCTTTTGTTCTATTAGTGTCCTCGACAAATTGTAGGATGCTCACACACATTAGAGAAGGGAGATCTTCCTTTCTCAGTCCGCTGGTTCAAATGCTAATCTCTTCTGAAAACACCCTCACAGACACACCCAGAAATAATCTTTTACCAGCTCTCTGGCCATATCTTAGACAAGTCTAGCTGACACATAAAATTAACCATCACACCTTTGAAGGGAAGGCCAAACGCTAACTGGAATCCAAGAACAGCCAAACGAAGAAGGAGTCAGCTATGATACATGATTCACCCTTAATAACAAGCTGTCACTAACTTCATGGACTTCTCAAAGTTTCATAATAACAATTAGCAATGGATGGTACCAAGCCAGAAACTTTTGTCATACTTCATGACTACATCTCTAGAATCCCCTGAGAACCACAGATCAAATTTAAGAGAGTCAGTTCAGTATCACAGCATGAGGAATCCCAGTAGCAAATATTGTTGACCAATTAAATAACAGAAGGAAGACGTCATCTTACTGTTTTTATCAGACGTTTTCAGAAAATCCATGTGATTTTCAGGAAATCAAAAATAAAAGCAAACATAATCAGAGTTAAATATGTCACATCTAAATAAAACTCATCCTTAAAACTGATCTAGAGCTGTTTCTTGATTCTAAAAGCAACAGCATGACTGCTATTTGTCATGAAGTAGGGAGAGATGCTTTTATTCCAAATAAGGCAGGGAACAAACACATGCTACCTTTTAAAAAGGTCAACAAAAGGCACCGATGAAATAATCACATTACAAATACCCATAATAAATAATAAAAATGTACATTTCTTGGAATTAATAATTAAAGTAAAGGGAAATTTCTCTATTGACAACATATAACTTATGTGAGACATAAGGCTCTTTTGATAGCAAGCTGGTCATGATTCACAAACCTCTGCACTGACTATGGGTACTACTCTCTGTTACCAGACACTCAGCTCAGAAAAAATGCTGGCTGATGTGCACCTGTGAAATTGAGTTGCACCCAATTCAACCTCTCTGGACAGAATCAAACACTGAGAACGATAAGAAAGTTATGTGAATTTGTAAGAGATACACGTATGCTGTTGAAGTCTAATAGAAATATTTTAACCACTGGCCTGAATCCAATCTGCACAGCAATTTAATAGACTATCAACCACGAATGCAATCCATAAGGCAAGTGAATGGGTATGAAATGCAATAGGCAATTTTCTCGGAAAGGGATTGGTAGAATCAAACTAATCTATGTGAAAAAGGAAGCTGCCTGGCAATATCACACAGTCAGAATTTTGAATAAGAAAGTGTAACCAATCATATCCTTATAATGTATTGCTTTGAGAAAAATTTTGATCAACACCATAGAACCTAATAAATCTGGAAAAATATATTATTCTTAGTCATCAAGAATTTCTCTTTCATTCCAGAATATTTTATTTCATTAAATGTATAGAAATTCCATTGAAACAGAACTTGGAACCAGTATTTTCTGAGAAACGTGTAAGCATACACGTGTAAATGATTTTTTTCATTCAAAGCAATTTACTGCAACTTGTATCTTTTAGATACTATTTTAAAATGACACTCTCAGAAAATATTTTCCGAGTTACTTAAGGAGCCATACAAGGAAATTAATCTTATGACTTTATCATCATAATTGAGAGAACATAAATTCAGAAAGTTGTGATTAGCTCCATTCTAACTCTACTAAATAGAAACACGTAGACTAGGTATAAAAGTATTTTGTAAGAGAAAAATATAAAAAATATTTTGTAGGAGAAAGCCATGGGTTTTTCTTCATAGAAAGATTTCACAACTACACTAAATTGCATTATTTCAATGACCTGGAATTGTCTAAAGAGACAAGTAAACTTCACGGTCTGAATGTCCTTTTTAGCAGAGGATTAGATTCTTTTCTATCACATATTTATTGTGTCATATATGTAGAACGTAACACAAATATTATGCATCAGTTCACGGGTTAAATGCAGTATTCTCTGCCAACCATATGATGTCATGCATATAAATACTCGCTAGTGTAGTTTCCCTCCAAGGATGCTCAGAATTTTTTTCATGTAAAGTAGAATAATGAAGAGAGTTTGGTTATAAAAGAAAGCTAATTTTTGCATTAAAGACTAGACCACTAAGAAGACTAAATAAATTTGAAAATAACTCAAAAAATCCAATACCATATTTTATTCACTTATTGAAGCAACAAACAGGTATTGATATATTATGCTGCAGTATTCTAAGCATTGGCATGCAGAAATTAATAAAAGAGATAATGGCCTCTGTCCTCATAGAGCCTGCATTATTATGTGGAAGACAAATATTAAACTAAGTTACACAAATAAATATATAATTAAATGTTCTGATAAGGTCTATGATATAAAAATGTAAAGTACTTTGACACAGAAAAGGAGAAGACTAAATTTATATTGAAAAATTAAATACTGAATGTGAGTTTTGCAAAACTTTTAGGATTTTCCAAGTGGATATCCACTTCAGCAGAGAAAGCAGCATGAACAAAGGTCTGCAGCACGGGAAAGATCTTGACACTTTCACGGCATTAAAAGGTAGGCAGTGAGGCAAATTATCATTAGTGACGAAGAGTACGTAGGAGATGTGAGGCTGGAGAAATGGGCGAGGGCCAGGTCATACGGGGTTGGTAGGACATTGTTTAAAATAAAAACTTTAGACAAATTAAATTTAGCATAATTTATTTGAGGAGAGAATGATTAAAATTAATTGGGCAGCACTCAGAACCAAAAAAGGTTCAGAATACTCTGCCCAGCAATGTAGGAAGCAAGATTTTTACAGGCCAGATACAGAAGCAAAGTAAGGAAACCACTTGATTGGTTACAGCTAGACATCTGCCTTACTTGGGCTTCATATGAGTAGGCATCCACCTTACTCGGACATGGTGCGATGAGGCACCTGTCTTATTTGGATATGGTGGGATGTGACACCTTTCTTACTTAGGCATGGTGTGATAAGGCACCTGCTTGACTTGGGCATGGTGTGATGAGTTGGTTGCTTGTAACGGGCTGAACCTCAACTACACATGACTGCCTGAAACTCCACTGTTGGTTATACTTCTAAATTAGATTTTGGCTTGTTTAAATACTAAGTTAGGTTGCAGTTTGTTACATAGCAACTCAAGGTACAGAGGCAATCTCAAGCTAAACTGAAGTTGATTTAACAACGTATTAACAATGATGGCTCTTTTTCCTAAATGCAATTAGAAAATATTGAGGAATTTTAAATAAGGGAAGGACACACTCAAACTTAATTCATAAAAACTTTGCTGCAGCCCTGAGCGTAATGGGGGTGGAGATGATGGTGTGTGGTGTGAGGGGATGGACCATAGGGGGCCAAGAGTGGTTATGACACTATTGTACTTGGACTCTGGTGGTTTCAAAGGAGATAATGAGAAGCAGACAGGTTTGAAATACATCTTGTGTGGTATTACAGTGCAAATTTAATGTCAACAAATAAATTAATGTCAGTTGCTTTTTCCTGATTTCTGATCAAACTTGGTGATAACTTCATACAAAATAATTTAAATAAAACATTTTATTATCATTTACAGAAAGCAGAATAAGGCAACTGCATTTATAAAACTAATCACATATTTACCTGCCATGAGAGCACACTAATCTATAGAATATCTTCTGATGAATACAGATTAATGTCAGTTTTCTATTGTTATTATTTCCTACTAGGTGGGATTAATATCAGAATTTACCAATTCGTGGTGAATTGACTTTTATGTAGTTAATCTATGTAATTATGTAGTAATTTATGTACTCTAAAGGCTTAAGGAAATAGCAACAAAGAGAATATGCTTCGTCAGATAAAAGGTAAGTCAAAACAAACTATTTACTCATAAGCAAATATACATAAATATGACAAGGAAAATCATTAAACAGGATTTCCAACTTGTTCTAAAGTACTTGTCCCTGAATGTGACTAGAGATCTAGACACATAAAACTGAAAACAGTTATGTGCAAATACCCATGTCAATAAAAGTTTAAAAGGCTTGAGCGATGTTAAACACAGCCCTCGGGGTAAGCTAATTAGTAAACTAGAGGGTCTTAAAACTCTCAAGTGCTATCTTTGAACTGAAGAAGACACCTACTAATGAAGTCCCCTGTGGACTCAAAGTTTAAATCTGGTAGTATGAGTATTTCTGTATCTGAATTTCAACTATGTTGTTGCAGTAAAAGCAATATGAGATGCTATTCAATAAGGAAAAAGAGGGTAAAAATGTTCACAGTACCATGAGCTGAAAGCATTTCATTTTTAATTCCTTGTTTATATAGAATGCATATAAAACAGTCATGAGCAACTAAAATATCTTATAAACAGAGGGAGGAAAGGTTAAATTTGGGGTTATACTGTATTTGGTTGGACTTACAATAACTGGTAGAGGCAGGGTAGATATTTGAGGGAGAACATAATGAATTAAGTCTTTGACTCATTTATAAATTTAAAAAATATAGAAGTAAAATTTGCTCGTTTAAGAAGCCTGGTACACTACAAATATCAGCCTTTATCACCAAACAAGCTATTACTTCAAATAAAATATTTTAAAGCAGCATAATCAGAGCAGATATTTAATTTGAAAATCCATATGTATTATCTAATTGCCCTAATCTTGACAAGAGGAAAAGGATTGTTCCAATGGCTAACACTTTCTACTTATTACCAAGTATATGATTTATTACACTTTATAGAAAAGTCATTTGCTATGAGAGTTGTGTTTTTAATAAGCAGCCCACTATGACGTGTTACAGTGTTTTCCTCTTTCAGTAGGAGACTCTAGAGACACTGAGTGGGTTTCAGAGACAAGAAAACTTTGCAAACATCACTATCCTGAACTGACTTTCCAAAAGGTTGTGACACACAGGAGCACAGGCTTCACTTGCGGACAGCATGCCCTTTTCCTTCCCTGAAGACAGAAGGAAGATAGCATACCTCCATGTCTATAGTTTGGAGAAACTAGAAATATATTAGCAAGGCAGAAACAAATGAAAAGAAAAAAAAATAACGTTTCCACCAATACTGAACAAGCTCAATTAAACTGGCTCGGTGTGCTCAGCACAGCCTCATTGTACCCATACCTACCCCACTCAGGAAGATTTCCATGACCCTCTTCAGAAGTCTTCATCCAAACCTAACATCCTCCCCTCCACCACCCCTCCTTTTTTAACATTTGTCTTTGTAAAGGCAGAGAAAAGAAGGGAGAAAAAAAGAAAGGGATGGAGGAAATAAAAGAAAATAACAAAACTTTCTTAGCCTGCTTGAGACCATCACCTCACTTTGGTACAGAACTCACAGGGACAACAGTGTAGAGCTGCTGAGAAAGGAAAAAGCCCAGGAGAGCAATGAGCAATCAGTTTTCAGTCAGGCAGGCTTCTGAGAGTTGGGAAACAGCAGTCATTACATATGTGTGCCTGCTGCTTGGTATACCTGCATCTTACATATTCATCTGGCCTCTATTCTTATCTTTTTGTCTTACCCAAAATAGAACTGTCTTCGTGGGTTTATTTTTACTTTATTTGTAAACTCCCTGTAGTGTTGCACTGGCACTCAACATTTTATTGTTGCTGTTGTCATTTGGGATTTTAATATCCCTGATCTCGCTTATCAGTAGACATGTAGTAGTATAATTCAGGAGCAGAAAGTGCCTTCTATCTCCTACTAACTAATATGTCTCCTGGCTAGTTATAACTTAAGTCTATAATTCTACCTGAAAATCAGACGTGATCTAGGTTCTAATGTTTTCATCTTTTGAAATGAAAATATCCCTAGCACCTTATGCTGAGCTAACCATCATTGACATTTCAATGTAAACTTGTTAAAGTGGATTGCAATCACTTTCTAACACTTTGCCTGTACCATTTATACTGCAGAGATGAGTTTCATGGAGGTAACCAGAGGGGTCATATATAAACCAGAGACACACACCAGGGAGTGCTAGCATAAATAGTGACTCCAGTAAACAAGAATCTTGTGACGTGGGAACACACACCAACTCTGAGGGCAGGAAATGGTGGAGGGGGCAGAAGAATAGCAAACTTTATATGCTTTGCAATTTTGTCTCCAACTGGCCGTGGGTCCCACTGTATTTATTATTAAAACCTTCCTTTAACTCATCTTGTTCTTTTCCATTATGACAGGTATTTCTTAAGGTCATAAGTTGGTTCTAACTGCAGATCTTCGATATTTTATCAGTGCTTAGAGAGTTGTTTAATCTTGGGCTGAAATGCAAACATTAATAAAAATAGTAGAATCATAGGGGAGAAAGAAGTTTTCAAACAACACTTTTTTCAGAATTGGTAGAATGGAGAAAAATGTCGACTAATGGTTCAAACACTGAAGGAGGATGAGGGGAAGAGAAGATAAACAAATGGGAGACAAGGGAAATAGCTGATGGGGTTGTATCAGTCAAAAAGTAAGATAGTAAAAACAGTGTTTTGTTCTTGGATGAGACATGATTCTCTAGCCAGGGTGGAGTTTAATGCAGTAAGGGGATACTAATACAGAGACAGACAGCAGAAAATGTAGAAACCAGAGGGACAAAGCTATTGGATTTGAGAAAGAAAATAAATTTATCTGTTTTCTCGAGTACAAGAAAGCTTTAGGATGTTCTAAAGGAAAGATGATGGGTAGAAAAAGAGAAGACAGGAAAAAAGCAGCCTTTAAATGTGGCTTTAATCCTTTCCCTTCAAGAAAATGTTTAAAATCTTTCATTGATCTTGTTCTGAACAATTGCAGGTATTATGTTTGTTTGCTTGCTTTTGTTTTCTTCACATTCTACAGGTCAGTTGCAAGAGTTAGTTTCAGACAGAGGCAAGGCTGCTGTTAATCTTAAAGCAGTCTATTTTACTTTTAGGAAAAGTAAAAATCTCATTTTCTTTCAGACAGGGTTGATTCTAATGGGAAAAGAAAAAATAGGATTGAAATATGTTTTGTTCTAGATGGTACTGTATTACAGTAGACAAATAAGATGTGAAAATAAAAGTTTGTCGGAAGAGGCATGAGGTAGATAGTCAGCAATTGTTAGTACATCTTACCCCAAAGTGAGGAAACTTTACTGCGCAAACCACACATTCAGCCCGACATTACTCTGTTAGCCTATAGCATACTAAAAAAAAATTTTAAGTATCTTCTGAATGTATCTTTGTTTTCACTTATTATTTATCTAGCCCAAACCTATTGTACAGATTTGTTTATCCTTAATAATTCATTATCTATCCATCTTTATCCTTCAAAATGTAGGATATTTTCATTTCTCCTCTTTTCTCTTCATTTATTTCACTCTGTCTCATTCTCTTGAGCTCCGTCTCTCTCCTTTTCATTTATCTAGCTCTGCCTCATTCTCTTGAATGCCAGAGAGCTGGAAAGTACAAGTGTGGTTTTTTTCCTGCAAAGACTTTAAATCTAAACCGTTTTCAGCCTCAAGATAAACCACTCTCCTCAAAGTCATCCAAATCTCTCTTTCCATTAGTAAATATCTCCGGGTCACCCATGAATGAAAACTGATTACTCTTTGCCAGTGTTCCAGGGAATCCCCAACCTTCAGTTCTGGAACAGCACATTCTTCTCCTCCCTTCAGTCCTCGTCTATAATCATTTGTGAGTGAATTTATTACTTCAGGCTTCTTCTTGTTTTAAACTCTTACCATTTTCTTTCAAATGTTGCCTAGCTTTTTTCCAAGATCCCCAAAGATCACTTTTTATTTTATTTATTTATTTATTTTCACAATGGACCTCTCTCCCAGAAGGATGCCTCAGCCCCTTCCCCAGATCACCTCACCAAGTCTTTATTGCCAGGTGATTTTCCCTTTCAACATTTACGTGGATGTTATTTTCACTTCCTCTCAGGAAAATGTTACCTTGACCTTCAGAGTGATGTGTAAGGTGTATGTGAATGTGAGGTTTTTACAGGTTACACATCACCTTAGGACAATTCTGGGAGAGTGTTTTGAAAAAATCGGAGAGTGAACTGTAAGAGGAGGAATATACTAGAAAATTACCACAAATCCAACGAAGGAAAAGGCTTACTTACACATTCAGGCAAATGAAGAAAAACATGCAGCTAAGAGAAACAAAGAAATTGATATAGTAAGGAAATGAATATATGTCAGGAAAAAGAGAGAAAACAGAAGAGAGAGAAAGGAAGAGAGAGAGAGAGATGCAAAGTTAAATAGACATTTTTAGGAAAGCAGATTGTTAGAAAAGGGATAGAAACTATTGTTGAGGACCCTAAATAAAAAGATTCATATGAACCAAATACATTCTTCCACTGCCAATGTATTTTTATTTAATCTGTTTCTGATTGTTCTCCCTTATTCATAAATTATTTAGGGGTATAATATTATTTTATTATTTACCAGTAGCCATTGTGGTAATTCATTGCTTCAAATAAACTATTTTATACATTGATTAAAATATTCTGGTACAACAAATAATGAAATAGGTAATATTTATTGCATAAAAACTCTGTGCTAGGCACTGCCCTAAGCAATTTACCTACCTTTTTTCATCTTATCCTTACAACATCCCTATGAAACAGATACTAGCATTTTTATTCAACAACTGAGTCAACTGAAACTCAGAGAAGTTGAGTAATTTATCCAAAATAAAACAGCAATTAAGGAGAGAAGTGGGATTCACACCCATACATATCTAGCACCAAAGTCCATCCTCCTCACTACATGCTACTATAGGCTATCAACTGAGTTCTATTAGCTATCAACTGAGTTCTGTTAGCTGGTATTAACATAATTTTGTGTAGCAAACCATTATGCTCAGGTTTAAATGGATATTGCAAGATAAATATTTCAAATCACATTACCTCATTTAAAAAATGGCTAAAGATATATGTATGTTGCATAAATAACACAAACTTCAAACTTACTAAAATATTTACATATATGTATACATTAAAAATATATATATATATATTTTACATATTATAATAGAACCTTGCTTATCAGGTTTTAGCCAGTGACCTAGCAAGGCTCTTTTTGATTTAGGTCCTATGTTTTCTGTCATTTATGTAAAATTAAACTTATCTAATTTAAACTGCACAATTGAGTTTTGATAAATGTATACACTCATGTAACTACCACCAAATTCAGCATTTTTATCACTGACATTTTCCTCATGTTCCTTTATCATCAATTCTCACCCTACTCTGGCTCATTGATGTGCGTTCCATCACTATATCTTTGCCTTTTCTATGGCTCACTACATGCCATTACAAGCTATTGACTAAGTTTCATTAGTTAAGTTTTATAGCTATGGCTTTTCAGCCATACTGTATGATTGACAGAAATATAAATTTACATAAATGAATCATATAGTATGTAGTCTTCTGTGACTGTGTCATTCCTGTAGATCCACATTTTTACCTAGTATTATTTCTCTTCAAATATGAATTAACTTTCTTTAGTCATTGTTCTTTGTAATTGGGATCTAATGGCAATATATTCTCTACCCTTTTTAATCTGAATTTATTATTCCATTTTTATTTTGAATGATAGCTTCACTGAATATAGGTTGATTTTATTTTCCTTCTGCATTTTAAATATGCTTTTCTAATATCTTTGGGCTTTCATAATCTGATGAGAAGTCAAGCATGAATCTTACCTTTTTCCCTAATAACTAATGTGTTATTTTTCTCTAGGTGCTCTCAAGATTTTCTACTTATTTTGGCTTTTAGCATTTTTTTTTTTTTTCAGACAGAGTCACACTCTGTCACCCAGGCTGGAGTGCAGTGGTGCAATCTCGGCTCACTGCAACCACTGCCTTCCAGGTTCAAGTGATTCTCTTGCCTCAGCCTCCTGAGTAGCTGGGATTATAGACTTGCACCACCATGCCCAACTAACTTTTGTATTTTTAGTACAGGTGGAGTTTTGCCATGTTGGCCACACTGATAGCGAACTCCTGACCTCAAGTCATCTTCCCACCTCAGCTTCTAAAGTGCTGGGATTACAGGCATGGGCCACCATGCTTGGCTGCTTGTAGCAATTCAATGATGATTTGTCTGTGGGTTTATTTCTTGGTGTTTAACTTGCATGAAGTTTTTTGAACTTCTTGGATTTGTAGGTTAATGTTTTCCATCAAATTTGAACTGTCTTGCATCTTTTTTATTTTCTTTTATCTTGTCTCTCTTTTTGGGATTTAAATTATATGTATGTTGTACCATTTCATATGACCACTTCATATTTTCCCACAGATCTTAAGATTCACTTTATTTTTCTTTATTCATTTTTCTATTTCTTCTTTAAAATGTATAGTTTCTATTGACCTATCTTCAAGTTCACCAATTCTTTCATATGTCATCTGCAATCTGATGTTGAGACCATCAACTCATTTTTAAAATTTCATTGATTCTACTTTTCCACTCTAATGTATATGTTTTAGTTAATTATCATTTCTCTGTCCCATCTGTTTGTTCATTAAGGTCATATTTTTGTTTAGTACTTTGAAAATATTTTCTTTTAATTCTTTTAAAATAATTATATGCTTTGAAGGCTTGATCTGTCTAATCTAATATCTAGGTGTTTTTGAAGCTAGTTTATATTGACTGCTTTTATTTTTCTGGTTATTTTTCACATATAGTTATTTTTTGACACTGGATTTCTGGTTGAAAACCAAGATTTTGCAGATAATATATTGTAGTGACTCAAAATTTTATTATGTTCTCCTAAGAATTATTCTCTTCTGTTTCAGTAGACATGTCTTCCACTCTGCTTGTCCCACTCAACCACCCTCCAGATCTGGCAGTATGCTGCCACTCATACAGATACTTTATTATAATAACTTCCCACTGGTGCATTTTTTCCTAGCTTTCTGTGGATCACGCCATGCTTGACAAATTTGTCAGTGAGCTGAAGATTTAAGCAGATATGGGGCTTATGCTTCCTGCTTTCCCTTGCTTCCAGGGGATCTCTTAATTTTCAATTGCTCTGTTGACTTGGGCTGTGTACTCTGACACTACAAACTTTCTGCTGACTGAACTGGGCATGGTTCAGGAATACAGCCAGTTATGAAAATTATCAAATTCAAAGATCTAATTCTGTGACACCCCACATTTCAAGGTATATCTATCACTGGTCTCTGGATGATTTCCCATCATGCCTCCTGAGGACTCCCCTATACATAAGTTATTTAGCTTTCAGACAAATATTTGGACAGTGTATGTTCAGAATTTGGGTCTCCTTGCTTCTCATACTGCTCAGGATTTCTCGTATACATTTTTAGTTGCTTTTCCAGTCTTGAACTTTGATCTCTGGCACATTTAGCTTGTGGCCAATTTAGACAGTTTTGCCCTGGGGGAGGATGACACACTCAAGTCATGAAGCAACAGACTCAAATTTCTAACCCATTCCAGTTGTAGTTTTATGATTTTAACTGTCTTCTGGCTTCTAGAGTTTTTTAAAATGCTTTCCAGTATCTTCATATTGTTGTTTGTTTATTTTAAATGTTATTCAGTGTTATAGCTCTTAACTAGTGGATGTTCACATGACTATTTCACTCCCTTCCTTTCTGAGGTTCTACAATCATGCCTGGTAAAACCAAATCTGACAAGTCTTTCAAAATATTGATTTTAATTATTTGTGATATGCCTTGATTTTGGTTAAAATATATTTTATCACATAAATCATTCTTACCATGTTCATCTTTCTGTGTATGACTATTATATATCTTGGGTGTGATATCTTTTTTATAAATTTTGTCACTAACACATTCTCTTCTAAATATAAAATCATAAAAATGACAATGTACCTGAAACAATCAATCACTGAAAATTTGTGTCTTGGATATCCTGTGTCAATATGCAACCAATGGTCCTGTACCAACCAAACTAAATGGGGGAGTAAAGTAAGGTACCTTACATCAATATAGGTATAACAGAAGTGTTGACCATAAGGAAGCCAAACTCTGTAAAATGTTTAAAGACACTTATTCTGAGCCAACGGTGGGGGCCATGGCCCATGACACAGCCTCAAGAGATCCTGAGAACATGTGCCCAAGGTGGTTGGGTGACATCTTGGTTTTATACATTTTAGGGAAACACAAAACATCAATCAATACATGTGAAGTACATATGGGTTTGGAACAGAAAGGTGGGACATCTTTAAGCAGGGAGAGGGGAGTAATTTCAGACCATAGTTGGATTCAGAGATTTCCTAATTACCAGTTGGTTAAAAGAGTTAAGTTTTGCCTAAAGTTGAAGTTAGCAGAAAGAAATCCTTGAAGTGAAGATAAAGGGAGTTGTGCAAGCCAAGGTTCTTGTTATATAGAAGACACTTCTGAGTAGCAGGATTCAAAGAGAACAGATAGTAAATGTATCTTATCAGACCTTAGAAGGTACAGGCTCTTAGCTAATCTCTTCAGGATTGGGTGGGCCTCAAAGGGAGAAGATCTAGTTATGTTAACAGAGATTCATTACATATGCAAAGAGCCATTTCAAAATATGGCAAAGAACTATATTTTAAGTAAAATATTCTGATTTTCTTCTTTATCTGTCATGTGATGTTATACTAGAGTCAGGTTGGAATTTGGCATCTTACTATTACAAAGAATCTTGTTTGTCAGCCTTAAAATCTCTGTTTTAATGTTAATGTGGGTCAGTTGTGTTTAACTTTGAATGAGAGAGGGTATAATGAGGCATGTCTGATTCCTGCTTCCCTTCATGGCCTGAACTTGTGTTTCAGGTTTCTTGGGAATCCTCTTGGCCAAGGTAGGGGTCCATTTAGTCAGTTTAGGGGCTTAGAGTTTTATTTTTGGTTTATAAAGGATTAATGAGACAATCTTGATTAAGAAAATATTCTGGAGTTAGAGGGCCAAAGTACTTACCTATTGGCTCGTGCATGACTTTTTTCTATCTCTGATGTTATGAAAATGATCATTAGATCATATAGTCTCAGTGATAATACAGAGAAGGAGTTGTATTTATATCGGAGGTGCTTGCTGAGATTGAGTCCTGCTCTTATATAGGATAGTTACCAACTAGACTCAGGTTCAACCTCAAGCTACCCCTAAGACCAGAATGTGACAGCCTCACTAACCTGGCCTCTACCATGTATTACATACATTGAACACAGCAGCCTGCTTTGATCTTTTCCTGTGAAGTGTCTCATCCATAAGACCCTGCTGCAAGGCTAAATGGGAGGGGGACAGGCTACATCTGGGGCTTTTTTTTTTTTTTTTTCTTATTCTGAGTGAAGTATAAATTGGCTTCTTGTTTTGTTTTAGGAGTTTAAATGTCAAGAGTGTTTAATTTGATCTGCTTTACATATGTTAAGAAGGAAATTAGGAAGTCTATTAAGGGCTGAGTGCCAAGAGTTTTCATTAGTGACATGAGTGTATCTCGGTATCCTTTTTTTAAAATATTTGTAAGTTATTTTAGAGTTAAGAAATTTGTATTAATATGATAAAGTCAAAAAAAGATCAAATCGTAAGGATCCACAGCCTAAGGCACTACTGTCTTTGATCCTTTGAACACACTTCAGCCAGGAGTCTATCCGGCTTGGAAAGGAGATTAGGAAAATCAGAAAACGGTTAAATTGACTGAAGTTAAAAAAAGTTTATGGAGATATGGAAAAGAGATTGTTAGTGGTAACTGAATAAGGGGAATAAGTAACAAGAATTAACATTGGAGGAGCTGAGCTACAGTAAGGAAGGAGTTGTGAGGGAAGGGATTAGTGTGTTTCAGATTTTTATTTGCAAGGTGTAGGGAAGATAAGCAAATAGGGAAGCAGAGATTTGGGCAGCTTTGATGAGAAATGGGACTTTGAGGAAGAAGAATTTAGGTATTATACTACCTAATATACAATATAATGACCTACTCCAACTCTGAGTATCTTAAAATACAGAATTTCTCTTTAACTTATTTAGAATGAACTTTTTTTTTTAATGCTACAATACGTTGTGATGGCTTTTAAAGTCATGAAAAAAAGACTTAATTATATTAGAGTAACTTTTCAGGGATTCATAGAATTTTAGACATAAGTTGATTTCCCAGCTGCACCTCTTGATGAGCCAAGACTGCCATTTTCATCATGACAGACAGGTTGCTGAATGCGACAGACAAGCCAAAGCAGGTACAAGCCATAATTCAATTACCACAGTAAGGTAGCACTCTGACACTAGAAGAATGCCTGATCTGTAACTGGATATATCAAATGGAATAGAGAGCCTTAGAACTATGTGAGATTGCCGGACTGTGGAAGTCTAAGAAACCCCTCATGAGATTACAGGATAGAAATTAGCATTTAAGCCACATCTATACACACATAATTTATTGAAACATTTGAGTCTTTTCTATGAAAAGATAAGAAGTCTGTGGCAGGCACAACTGAATTGTTTTAGGGTCCTTTCCTGGACCCACAGGCTAAGATATGATTCACTGGTGCTTGGAGACCTCAGAGGGCTGAAAAAATCCTTCCTTAAAGAAATTGGAGTAGTTTTCATTAATTAAATTCAAGGCTGGGAAAAGGGAATGAATGTGTTACTGAAATACAACAGTGACAATTCTAAGGTGCTGAAAATTAATAGAGATTAAAAGGGATAATGATAGATAATGTAGGCTTTGCATTAAGAATAATTCCAGGATTCAGAGCTGTAGGCTTCCATATCCGTGACTGAATGCCTGTTTGTCACAAAAAGAATGCAGAGCAAGACAGGGAATTTATAGGATCAATTTATAAACATGTGTCAGAGAATGGCAAGAAGTTTTCTGCACAGTGTTGAGGTCCAGGGTATTTAATAGCACATCACACAGCTGCCCCAATGTATTAGTCCATTCTCACACTGCTATGAAGAAATACCCAAGATTGGGTAATTTAAAAAGAAAAGAGGTTTAACTGACTCACAGTTTTGCATGGCTGGGGAGTCCTCAAGAAACTTACAATCAGAGGGGAAGGTACCTCTTTACTAGGTGGCAGGAGAGAGAGAGTGAAGGCCAGCAGGTGAAATACCAGACATTTATAAAACCATCCGATCTCATGAGAATTCACTCACTATCACAAGAACAACATGGGGGGAACCACCCCCATGATTCAATCACCTCCCACCAGTTCCCTTCCACAACACGTGGGGATTATGGGCATTATAATTCAAGATGAGATTTGGGTGGGGACACAGCCAAACCATATCACCCAGAGCATAGTTTTGCAAAGGAGAAAAGTCTGGATCAAATCAGTACAAGATATATTTAAAGCCAAAAGTTTCCATTCAAACTTACTTTCTTCCAGAATCCTAAGAAGCCACCTGTATCCTCAACACCAGTGAATGTAGCTACAGAGGAGGAAAAGTGAGCTCCTGTGGCACCTCTCAGGGACAGAGGCAAATAGAAGACTTCTGAACAGAGGTGTCAGGGCAGCCATGGGGGCCAGGAAAACTGATATAGGAAAGAAAACATACAAAGAAAGAATCCTTAAATGGATAGGTCCTCATGGACATGGATAGAAACATTTCTTCACTTGCTCTAAGGAGATTTTCAGAACCAACCTGGTGACAATGTATGGATTATGTCTCCTAATTTATATCCAGTTCATAGGTATTGATCATTGATGGCATCTCTGGCCATTTAGCACTACTAATCCCCTGAATCATATCAGAACCTAGATGTAGGAAAAGATACTTTAACAGACCTAAGTCATCTAAGAACTTTGGGATGTAGCAACATCCTATGTTTGTTTTAGTTAATGGCAAGGTCAAACATTTGTTGGCATATAATACCTCAGGAAAAAAGTAATCAATGAAAACATCAATTATCCTCTCTGATTGCACAGAAAATACCTCGGTGAGCACAATCAGTTTGAATCAGAAAGAACAAGGGCAAAAGCAAGAGAAACAAACACAAAGGCACAAACCCAGTAGAAGGAATAAAACTTCAAAAGATTGAGATTTAGATGAAAAGGGATGCTGGGTGTCAAAGTATACATTACAGTCCTTTTGGATAAAGGGTAAATTATAACACAGTCAAAAACTTTATTAAAATGTAAGTCTTACACCTTTTCCCTCATCCTAACATCTTAGGAAATCTCTTTAGTTTCATACTGAGCTAGTCAGCTCTAGGCCCTTTGTCGAGCTGGGCTGAACTGTGGAAAAGATAAAGATAGGGAGGTAGCAGGAGACATTAAGTTGAACTATATTGGAAAGGATATGGCGGTAACTGGAGAATACACCTAGAAAAAGGCAGAAAGGAGTAACTAGAGATTTCTGAAGGAGCTAGAGTTATATATTGAGTAGAGATTCATCATGGGTTAATTGGGAGGGGGATATTTTATTTTAGTTTTATTTATTTTTGCTTGGAGGACAGAAGGAAAACCATAATAGCAAGTGAAGGTATTTCAGTTTCCATAAAGAGTAGAAATATGGGGAGATAGATATGACTCCTTCTCATTTTTCAGTTCTCAAATGTGTCCTGCCTCCAGAGGTCTTTCCTGTTCATTCTGTCTAAAGAAACCACACACACCACACCTCCCTCCAAGTACGCTCAGTCGTATCAATGGTTTATAAACTTCACAGTATTTGTTATCACAATCTATAATTAATCCTATTTATATATTTACTTACTTATTGTCTGTCTTTCCCATGAAGATTTAAATTCCATAAAGTAAGAAGCCTTTCCTGTCTTGTTGGTACTCTTCACAACCATACCACAATTCTTATTTCACAGATTGTATACAATAATTATTTCATAAATGAATGACCAATTGAAAAATTGACTGAGTTCATTAGTGAATGGGTAGAAATTTTCTAGAAAATTCTGCTCTGTTATGTACAGTATAATCTTTTAAGTCTTGATTTGCTCTGATTACATTGGTATAAAGAAAACAAATAAATACAATCATGATTTACAATTAATCATATTCCTTCTATTTTGTAAGAAGAATCAGTCAACCCTCCAAGTTTAAAGAATAGGACAAAATCAAAGAGGAATACATCTACACTCACCAGATTGAGGATTACATATTACTGTCATTTTATAAAATAAATAAATATGTACCTTAATTCATATTTGCTTTTTTGAAGAAAAGCTTTAGTTCCTTGATCAGCTTAGCAGCTTGTTGCTCAGCAAAATTTTATCCCTTTGGATACAGTATGTAAGGGCATTTCCCAAAATTAACCTTAGCCCATTTTTCTCTATATCATTAAAGGATGTAACTTATCCTCCCTACAGTCTTATACCTAACTGATATGTTAATCATTTTAATTGAGTTATTACCTTTGAATTCATGTAAGAACGTAGATATTCTACCCTAATCACCTTTTCCACATAGAACTACATCTAAACATAAAACTAAATATACATGATTGTCCTTCTTCACTTTTTTATTTGTCAACTAATTTCATAATCCAATTAGGCAACCTTGCATCAAAGAACTTGAGTTTGTCTTTGAAGTAAATCCCTATTCCCTAGGATTGCCTATCACTGGTGTATTCTCAGTCATTACTTTGCTGATCTCTGACAACTCCCTTTCATATCCTTGACAAACAAAAATATCCACGATGATATTATGACTTGCAAGCTTCTGATTATGAATTTATTTTACAGTCTTTCAAATGCAGCTCCTTTCTTGATTCCAGTGTTAGTGACCAAGATCAAATCTTCAGTAAAATGTATCAGGACTACTGAAACACTATACTAATTGGTTTTCCTATTTCCAGGTCAGAAGCACTCAAACTAGCCTAAGACCCTCTGGAGTGGAAGTCTCAAAACATTTTGGGTTGCTCACTTCTTGGTAAAAAGAATCTGGTGTGTGTACTCACAACATATGTGCATTTATTTATTTATAAATGATGTGTTTGTTTTATTTTACTAATGTATAATGTACAGTTTTAAATATACAAAAAGAAACTTAAAAGGTGAAGTAAAAATAAATAGAAATTCTAATATTTTATTCCTGAAGCTCAGTGACTCATAGATGTCTGCCCCAGGATGGTGATTAGATGACTCAAAAGTCTGTAACTCCTTGTATTTTATATGGGCACATACAGCATTCAAGTTATCTATGGCCTCTTAAGATCCAATGACTATGTCACACCGCCCCTGATAGATTTTTCTAAAACATGGATCTTATATTGACACCCCCTTTCTAAAATTCTGCAACAGTTTGATAGATTACAGTCTCTCTTCTTTGGTTAGCAAACATAATTCTACAAAATCCAAGGCCAAATTTTGTAGTGTGAAATCTCCTAACAGGCTTGCTGACCAAATGGAAGATACCCTTTTTCCAGCACACTGTTCATGCCACGCTTTTCTGGTCTTTTGTGTCTACATTTGTATGGAGCAAACTACCAGTCACATCTAAGTAGTAATTCCAGCTACCATCTATTACTTAATTTGGGTTACACATGTTCATTATCTCATTAAGTACTCACATTACAAGATAGGTATTTAAGTTTCAATTTACAGAACAGACAGAAGAGTAAACTATAAATCATAAATTGTATTTTACCACATATGACACATCTGTTGTTGATGTTTTGTTTTTTGATTTTGTTTTTGTTTGTGACAGGTCTTGCTCTTTCACCCAGGCTGGAGTGCAGTGAGTGACATGTTCACAGCTTACTGCAGCCTCAATCTCCTGGGCTCAAGCGATCCTCTTGCCTCAGCCTCCTGAGTAACTGGGACTACAGGTACACACCACTACACCCAGATATATTTTTTTTTATTTTTTATTTTGGGGGGGCAGCTATGTCGCCCAGGCTGATCTCGAACTTCCGACCTCAAGCGATCCTCCCACGTCAGCCTCTTGAAGTTCTGGGACAGAAGACATGAGCCACCATGCCCAGCCCAAATATTACATATTTGAATTCAAACCCAAGCCTGAGTAATTCAAACTTGAGTATGTTACCACCACACTGACGTGCTTCCATACCTCAAGTTCCATCTCAATTGTAAAGCTTGTCTTGATACTCCAGCCCTACCCCCACTTCGTTCCTCACCAGGCAGCATAAGAAGTTATCTTTCCTGTTTTTTAATCTCTTTATTCATACATATAGGCACTTATAATCAACATTTGAGTACTTTGTATGTGTGTCTGTGTCTTTTCTCCCACCTATTATAAACCACTAGAAATAAGTACTTTAAATTTTTCTGGCTCATCTATCTGGCATTTAACAAATATTCATAGATACTCTTTTAATGACATAATAAATTATTGTTTGTGAATTGGTTCACATTTTATTTTTAAACAATGGCCAGTGTCCTGATTTTCATATTTCTGTATCCAAGTTCTTATAACCAAGGGAAGCAGATGTTATCAATACTTGGGATCATTTCCCATCCAAAAGTAGTGATAGAGAATGAACTAAACATTTTCAAAAACCATTTAAAATCTACAAATTTCCTCAAAGTCAATGACAAAAGTAGAGAGTTGACATATGATCTCATACTAATAATTCTGAAAATCTTCCTACTTCCAATTTTTACATGCTTTGGATAGATTGTAGAAAATGCATACCATAAATCATAGCAGAGATTGTATTACTGTCTTACTTTTTTAAGGATTTTATTGGTTTATTTTATTTTAAGTTCCAGGGTACAAGTGCAGGATGTCCAAGTTTGTTACATAGGTAAACACGTGCCATGGTGGTTTGCTGCACCTATCAACCCATCATCTAGGTATTAAGCCCAGCATGCATTAGCTATTTTTCCTGATGCTCTCCCTCCCCCAGTGCCCCCCCAACCAGACCCAAGTGTGCGTTGTTCCCCTTCCTGTGTCCATGAGTTCTCATTGTTCAGCTCCCACTCACAAGTAAGAACAGGTGGTGTTTTAAGAATAGATAAAGAAACAGAAAAATCTGAATTGAAGCATATTCTGCAAAACAACTAACCTGGACTCTTTTTAAATATCAATGCCATGAAAGACACAAAACAGTTGTTAAACAATTCTAAATTAAAGTATACGAAAGATAAATGGATAAATGTAATATATGAGGGGAGGGAGCTACATTAATGAAACAATTAGTAAAAATTCCTAAATATCCTTACGTCACCATTGAACTATCTGATCAATGATCTGAAATGTCTGTTCTTAGGTGAAATACATGTCGAAGTATATTAGTTAATGAGTTTGGTAAGCTTCTGAAACTAATTTGTAAGTGGTTCTAAAAATAAGGTAGGATAAATAGAAGAAAAAATGAGAGAGAAAAAATGAGAGAAAGAAATAGTAAAGGAGGAAGGAAGGAAAGAAGAAAGGAAGAGGGGGGAGGGAGGAAGGTAACACAGGAGAAATAAAGGAATAAAGGACATTTTTCAAGAAATATATAAAGCTAGCGTGGTAAAATGTCAACAACTGATGAATCAAGGTAAGTGTACATGAGTTGTCATTGTACTCTTATGGCAAATTTTATGTACATGAAGATTTTTCAAAGTAAAACACAAGGATCAAAAGAGAAGATGGTATTAGTCATCCATATCACCCATAGGAGAAATTCGGTATTACAGTGTGCATTACGTGGTTTGAGCAGCATGGCCCCCCAGTGGGCTCTGTATGGTGAGCTAGCAGTAACATGCACTGGAAACTGAACAAAATCATCAGAGAGACGGGGTTATTTTCTATTTAAGATACAAACCTTGAAAAAGGTCCACCAAAATCAAACTTTTCTGACTTAACGTTATTAATATTGAACATGACTTTCCAATTGTGATTATTTAAGTGAATGGTTTTCTGTGCATATTACTGGTGTCCAATAATAAAGCAAAATCATTGGTGAAGAATGTGATGCTCATGCCACGTTTATGGCAGGAAAAACATGATTTAATTTTTTTAAACTATAAAATATTTAGCTTTTTTTAACTTTTAAGTTCAGGGGTACATGTGCAGGTTCATTACATAGGTAAACTTATGTCATGGGGATTTGTTGTACAGATTATTTCATCACCCAGATAATAAGCCTAGTGTCCATTAGTTGTTTTTCCTAATCCTCTCCCTCCTCCAACCCTCCACCCTCTGAAAATCCCCAGTGTGTGTTGTTCTCCTCCATGTGTCCATGTGGTCACCATTTAACTACCACTTATAGGTGAGAACATGCAGTATTTGGTTTTCTGTTCCTGTGTTAGTTTGCTAAGGATAATGGTCTACAGCTCCATCCATATCCCTGGAAAGGGCATGACCTCATTCTTTTTATGGTTGCATAGTATTCTATGGTGTGCATGTACCATATTTTCTTTATCCAGTCTATCACTAATGGAAATTTAGGTTGATTCCATGTCTTTGCTATTGTGAAGAGTGCTGCAATGAACATGTGCATGCACATGTCTTTATAATAGAATTATTTCTCCTTTGAGGAACTGTGCAGTCAAATGGTATTTCCGTCTTTGGGTCTTTGAGGAGTTGCCACATGTTAAATAAAAGGGATTGAACAATTCAGTTTGATACAAGATTCAAATGTAAGCTAACCTATTGCAAATATTTATCACTTATTTAGAATTACTTATTTTCTAGGTTTTATTTTCTAGGCTTTGTAAAGAAAAAAAAAAAAAAACCTGAAATCTATGCTGAAGTATTACAATTTGATCCATGCTGATTTTTTATACAAAAACAAAAGCTAATAATAATTTAATAAACTTTTCATACTTCTAGGATATTCTGTGCTATGGTTCCTCTAAATACCAGACTTGAGCCCAAGAAGCCTACAAATTTCAATTTAAAAATTATGCTTATTGATATGACCTTGAAAAAAACCTAACAGAATTAATCTTAACATGAGTTTGGATTACACCTGGAGCCAAACTGATAAAACAACTGAGTAATATGGACTGACTACGGTGGATTAATATTAATATGTTACTATCAGTGCATAATATCTAGGGCACATACTATATGTACAGTATTTGGTTGTTCTAGCTTTGAGAGTAAAGCCTCCTTGAGAGTGAATAATCCATTGGTATATCATTAATATCTTTAACATCAGTTTGCTTATAGAGCTAGACATCTCCTTATTCTACCTTAGCTTCTTAAAATTCTGATTCAGTACAAATAGATTCTAGATAGCTATACTAAAGAAAAGAAATTAGAAAAGTTATATCTTTCACCAGAATCTAAATAATACATTTTAATAAGCACAACTTGCACTAATAGGTAAGTAGCCAATAATACTGTCACCACTGCTTGAGGCAAAGTTCAAATTCCGTCTAGACTTGTCCCACAGGTGATTAGCTAACAATATTAAGTGTGCTTATGGGTAAATTTAGTTACAAGTTTTCCTCTATAATCTTGGAAACTATTTCTACAGAAACATTGCGTGAGAAATCTATCTTCCAGTGATCTTCTAATGATAAAATTCTAGCAAAACATTGTAAAGTGTATCGGTTGAAACCACCTTAAAACAAATGACAAGACAATTAAAGAATCTATTACATTTTTGCAGGATAATGGTTAAGACTAGGGTAGTCCTATAAAATATCTGAATCATGAACATCACAAATATTATCTTATTATATATGCCTTAAAATTGTGAAACCATTTTTCTAAGATTACAAGTTAAATAACTTTTTTGACTTCTAATAAAATTTGTGTTATTCTCAGTTAAAAAAAGCTTAAATTTAGAAATAATAGGTGATTTATTTTGCAAAATGCAGTTTTCTTAGAGATAACCATTCAACTGAAGGAAGAGGCCAAAAATACAAGGTTCCTTTTTTTTTCATTGCCATACCTATCAGCAATAAATCACCAGAAAAAAAAAAAATCTTTACACAAAGGTATATCTCAGCAGCCCACATGGCAAGAGAATAAATAGCTATTTACTTACCTTTCAGAATTTGGAGTTCGTTGACCCCAAGAACATACCAATGAAATTACATTTGAATAATTAATTTTAGTAATAATGTGGTAATGCAGTGTAATCAGGATGAACTGATACTAATTTCAATTTTTAGCAAAAAGGCTATAGGCTTCAGATCCAGACCCACGTGGACTGAAATCATGTCTTCTAGCTTTGCAACTTGTAGGGGACTGGTCCCCTCCTGCTTGAGTGTATCTTAGAGCTAACAGTGACAGGGATATTTTCGCAACTCCCTAATGATGTAGGAGACTATAGCTTAGCTACAGCACACTTCTTTTGAGTCATGTGAGGACATAAAGAGATTTGATAAGACCTCAGACTCAGAAAATCTTTATGAAACACTGCCCTGCTGAAAGTTAATTCAGCTTGATTATGCTCATTTTAGGACAGTACACTTGGCCTATTAATTTTTAGGTATACAAAAAATATTTTTTAGATACATGAAGGAACAAAGGAAGTTGTATTCATGATGTAGTGTAAGGAGCCAGAGAAGTTTTCCATCTCTCCTTCATTTTTAAATAAGCATGTGCAAGGCTGACTTCTCCATAATGAGATTAGTTTGAGAAATTGTTAAATGTTCTCATTTTCCTGCCAAAGAGCCCTCAGAAATTCACAGCTCATTAGAACCTTCAGAGTAGTTAATAAACAAAGCTTGGTATTATTACCTAATTAAAATATATCTCATTTCAACATTTTATTGCTCACTATTAAGATTCTTCTGCTACAGAGGTTACATAAAAATTCTTCTTCTTCTTTTAATTGCAAGTTTCACAGAGTAGTTCTTTTATATCAAAACACATAGGAATTACAGAAGGAAAGTCATGTCACCAATCTAAATTCATTTACATAAGCTCTGAAACAATATTCTGAAAGTAAGATTATCTAGGAAATTGACATCAGCATTTCTACTTTAATAGTTGTTTCCATCATATGCTACTGAGTCACAAATACCAATAAGAATTTAAATTTAAAATCCATCTATTAGGGCATTTTCTATATCCTTATTATTCTTTCACTAAAATATCTTGATGCAATGGAAGGAGCATTAGAAGGGGGACCTAGATGCTAGTCCTCACTCTGTCAGCTTCTACTAGTGCAACTCAGGAAAATCTACTCATTTTCTTTGTACCCCATTGTCTCTCCTTTAACAAGTGGTTACAACAATACCTGGCCTGCACGCCTCACATGATACTTGGAAGGATAAAATGGATTGAACTCATACAACATTTAATAATTTTTTTTTATCTTACAGGCATGTCTTCTTATGGCTGTGAGGTGGTATAATGGGCCCTACTAGGACCCCTAGGAGACAAAGTCCTAGTGTTTAAGTGAGAGTACATGCCTCAGGGAGGTCAAATAAGTGAACACAGAAAAGTGTTTATTGAATTTGGTAAGTTTTTACTTTTATAAAAGAAGTTCAGTCCCAAGAATTAAAGTGGAGAGAGGCTATGAGCGAATATTCGCTATGAATATATTAAAGTGATCTTGACAAGCCAAGTTATAGGATGGATGCTCTAACAACATAAATATCAAAATAGAAAAGACTCTTACATTAGAATGTGGGAGGGGGAAAGCGTTGGGGAGCAAAGAGAAGACTGCTCTTACCTCCAAGATCCATACATGTGGGTTAGTAGAGACTACATGAGCAGCCTCAACGTGGGATTGCTATAGGAGGTGTGTTATAGGTTCCATTTGAAGCAAAGAGGAGGAAAAAGAAGGATTTTCTTAACAGCCTAAGAATACTGTAGAGATTACTTCTAATGGGAGGAAGAGATGAATGGACAAATGAATTGGGGGAGAGGAAATAGTAGGTATAAGAGAGAAAAATAGATAACCTGAGTTTTGAGTACTGGTAAGAAACGGTGGGCTGAAACGGTCTCAGAATTCTGAAGTGGATGCCGTAGCTTTGAGGCTATGACTGTGTGGCTGCAGATGATTTCAGAGGCTTAGTGTTGTGAGAAGCCAGAAGCCCTGGAAGGGGTATCCTTATGACCTACACAGGATGAGGACCCATGTACTGCCGGGGCTGTGTGATACTTGCATACAATCCTGACTCAGAGTTCCTCATTAAATGTCAGTCAAAGGTTAAAAGGGTGCCCCTGAGAAACTCCCGTCAAAGGGATAGGGAATGTAGGATCAGGTGTTCTCAACACTCTAACAAAGTGGTGGAAGTAGAAGTACCCAGTTGTGAAAAGAAGCCTGGCCTCCCAGTAGGTTAGCTGTGATACAGAATTATGGAAATTTCTGCTTAGAAGAGCATATTGACCTGAGGAGATCATGGCTGATTTGTTTTTAAATGTTGACACTTAATTATTTAAAGTTGTTTGACTTTTCAGTTCTAACAGTGCTCTTCTATAAATAGATAAACATGACAAAAGGAAAAAAGTGTGAATATAAAATCGTAAACTTCCTAGACAATTCATACTCTTTTCATAAGTTGAAACTCATCTTTAAACTAAGTCTTTATGTTTTTTATTTTTATTTTTTTTTCAAGTCCATGATAATATGGTATTTGCCTAGAGCAATGTTCTCAATCCTGGGCAGTGAGTTTATACCAGAATTGCCTAGGGAGCTTTTTAAAATTACATCTTTTTTCTCTACCCTGAAAGTGTACTAAAATGTTACATGTCTGGTGGCGGGTAGGGGAAGGCATTGCTAATGAGGAGCCTAGATTAAGCAAGCCATTGAAATTTATGTTGAAGAAATTATCTTGGTGATTCTAATAATCTCCATCCTCATTCTCACCCCATCCCACCCCTAAAAACCACTAGCCTAAATGAAGTCAAATTCCTAAATGACAACCTTGCTCAAAGTCAGGGTAATCTGTGGGGTTAATGCAACCAGCAGAACACTAAGATTGTGTTAGGAAAACCTACCCATGTCATAGTTCTAATTTTATAACTATTAGCCATACAATCCCAAACCAGTCATTTTTTGCATGTATAGTTTCATGGTCTTCAGCTTTAAATTGATTGTTTTTAATTAAAGAATATTTAAGATTCAATGATAGCATGAGATGGCTCCCTTTACTATTTTTTTCACCAATCATTTCATGTAAGTTCCTTCAGATAATCTCTATGAAACTTGGTGATTTCTTCAGAACAACAAAAAATGATAATGTAAAGGACCTTTCTACAAAATAGCTCAGAACTTTCTCAAGTGTTAAGTAATTGTGAGGAAATTTTTATTTACGGGAGAAGCAAAACAACCCTGAATAATTTCCAAAAGTGAAATAAACATCTGGGGCTCAAAGTCATGATTCTGCTTATTGAGTCTTAGGTTATCTAAGTTAATTTTTACCTTACCTCTTGACAAGCAAGAATTGTTTTCTTTTTACAGAATTTTTTACAATTAGTCATTCAGTTAATTTGACAATTAGTCATTCAGCTAATTTGACAATTAGTCAATAGTCAAATAGTACTGATTAAACCAGTACCGGATTAATTCACATAACACCCTCTTCATTTTTTTTTGACATTTAAGTAGCCTTCAATCTTTCATGCAAAAGGGAAATAGAAATTGTGTGAATAATCTAGAATCCTAACTATAACTAGTAGCTCTAACTTCCTCCCCTTAAAATGTATTGCCTGACCTGCTAAAAAATAGAAGAGTGCTCTGGTCCTTGTTCTTTGTTCAAAATACTAATGAAATATGAGGCTGTAATACACACAGAAGGAAGAAAAACAAGGAATAAGGAATCAAATTCCACATAACATGGGTTGATTATCTCAGTTCTGACTTTCCATAATGTTAAGAATTCTATCTGTGGAACCCCAGTGTTTCATTTCAGCATGGAATTTTTACACAATATCTGATTATGTCTTAAGGATCTTCTTTTCTTTTCTTTTCCTTTTCTTTTCTTTCATTTTCTTCTTTTTTTGACAGAGTCTTGTTCTGCTACCTAGGCTGAGGTGCAGTGGCACAATCATAGCTTACTGCAGCCTCGATTTCTCCATCTCAAGCCATCCTCCCACCTCAGCCCCATAAGTAGCTAGGACTACAGGCATACACCTCCACACCTGGCTAATTTTTAAAATTTTTGTAGAGATGGGGTCTCATTATGTTGCCTAGGCTAGTCTCAAACTCTAGAGTTCAAACAATCCTTCCACTTAACCTCCCAAAGTGTTGGAATTACAGTCGTGAGCCACCATAACCAACCTAAAGACCTATTTTTACAACTGAAATTTAATGAATATGTGGTGTGCAAAACGTTTTCATTTGAATGAACCACAAAAGAAGTTTGTGTTTACTTTGATATCTGGAAACTAAAGTACACAATCTTAAAAGGGGCAGTAATTCTAAATTCTACCTCAGGTACCTTACTACATGGTCAGAAAATACAGATTTTCAGTCATTCAAAATACCTTTAGAATATCTATAACATTGTCTGCCAACTGAAAGACAAACTAAGATATACATTTGGCAATAGAGTGAAGCTGTAAATACAATCTATTTTTTAATATTTTAAAAACACTGAAGACTCTAGCAAAACATGTCTATTTATATAGTTATTCTTAGACATGAAAAAGAATATATTTGAAACTGTATATTCATATTTGTATATATTAATATGTATACACACAGATACATTTTACATGAGAGAAAGGAACCATATATACTGTTTTATGCGTGGGTGAAGCTCCCAGGTGAAGATAGTCTGAGGAGGATCAGAGATCCAGTACAGAACAACATGCCTCTAGTCAAATACTTGAAGGGAGAAGCTCTTAGGTATATCAGAGATATTGTTCTGTAGGGGATGAGAAATAAACCAATCAATGTGTTATACCTATGAGGAGATAAATTTCAACTCAAAAAATTATTTTAATTACAGAAATCAGAGCTCATCAAATGTGAAAAAATGGAATAGGACTGATTTCAAATTATTCTTACTTCTCTCTACCTATAATGTCAGCAATCGGTTTGAATTATTATTATTTTTTTATTATTACGCTTTAAGGTCTAGGGTACATGTGTATAACGAGCAGGTTTGTTACATACGTATACATGTGCCATGTTGGTGTGCTGCACCCATCAACTCGTCAGCAACCATCAACTCGTCATTTACATCAGGTATAACTCCCAACGCAATCCTTCCCCTCTGCCTTCCCCATAATAGGCCCCAGTGTGTGATGTTCCCCTTCCCCAGTCCAAGTGATCTCATTGTTCAGTTCCCACCTATGAGTGAGAACATGCAGTGTTTGGTTTTCTGTTCTTGCGATAGTTTGCTGAGAATGATGGTTTCCAGCTGCATCCATGTCCCTACAAAGGACACAAACTCATCCATTTTTATGGCTGCATAGTATTCCATGGTGTATATGTGCCACATTTTCTTAATCCAATTTGTCACTGATGGACATTTGGGTTGATTCCAAGTCTTTGCTATTGTGAATAGTGCCGCAATAAATATATGTATGCATGTGTCTTTATAGCAGCATGATTTGTAATCCTTTGGGTATATACCCAGTAGTGGGATGGCTGGGTCATATGGTACTTCTAGTTCTAGATCCTTGAGGAATCACCATACTGTTTTCCATAATGGTTGAACTAGTTTACAATCCCACCAACAGTGTGAAAGTGTTCCTATTTCTCCACATCCTCTCCAGCACCTGTTGCTTCCTACTTTTTAATGATTGTCATTCTAACTGGTGTGAGATGGTATCTCTTTGTAGTTTTGATTTGCATTTCTCTGATGGCCAGTGATGATGAGCATTGTTTCCTGTGTCTGTTGGCTGTATGCATGTCTTCTTTTGAGAAATGTCTGTTCATATCCTTTGCCCACTTTTTGATGGGGTTGTTTGTTTTTTTCTTGTAAATTTGTTTGAGTTCTTTGTAGCTTCTGGATATTAGCCCTTTGTCAGATGAGTAGATTGCAAAAATTTTCTCCCATTCTGTAGGTTGCCTGTTCACTCTGATGGTAGTTTTTTTTTGCCATGCAGAAGCTCTTTAGTTTAACTAGATCCTATTTGTCAATTTTGGCTTTTGTTGCCATTGCTTTTGGTGTTTTAGACATGAAGACCTTGCCCATGCCTATGTCCTGAATGGTATTACCTAGGTTTTCTTCTAGAGTTTTTATGGTATTAGGTCTAATATTTAAGTCTCTAATCCATCTTGAATTAATTTTCATATAAGGAGTAAGGAAAGGATCCAGTTTCAGCTTTCTACATATGGCTAGCCAATTTTCCCAGCACCATTTATTAAATAGGGAATCCCTTCCCCATTTCTTGTTTCTCTCAGTTTGTCAAAGATCAGATGGCTGTAGATGTGTGGTATTATTTCTGAGGACTCTGTTCTGTTCCATTGGTCTATATCTCTGTTTTGGTACCAGTACCATGCTGTTTTGGTTACTGTAGCCTTGTAGTATAGTTTGAAGTCAGGTAGCGTGATGCCTCCAGCTTTGTTCTTTTGACTTAGGATTGTCTTGGCAATGCGGGCTCTTTTTTGGTTCCATATGAACTTTAAAGCCGTTTTTTCCAATTCTGTGAAGAAACTCATTGGTAGCTTGATGGGGATGGCATTGAATCTATAAATAACCTTGGGCAGTATGGCCATTTTCACAATACTGATTCTTCCTATCCATGAGCATGGTATGTTCTTCCATTTGTTTGTGTCCTCTTTGATTTCACTGAGCAGTGGTTTGTAGCTCTCCTTGAAGAGGTCCTTTACATCCCTTGTAAGCTGGATTCCTAGGTATTTTATTCTCTTTGAAGCAATTGTGAATGAAAGTTCATTCCTGATTTGGCTCTCTGCTTGTCTGTTACTGGTGTATAAGAATGCTTGTGATTTTTGCACATTAATTTTGTATCCTGAGACTTTGCTGAAATTGCTTATCAGCTTAAGGAGATTTTGGGCTGAGATGATGGGATTTTCTAAATATACAGTCATTGTCATCTGCAAACAGGGACAATTTGACTTCTTCTTTTCCTAACTGAATACCCTTGATTTCTTTCTCTTGCCTGATTGCCCTAGCCAGAACTTCCAACACTATGTTGAATAGGAGTGGTGAGAGAGGGCATCCCTGTCTTGCACCAGTTTTCAAAGGGAATTTTTCCAGTTTTTGCCCATTCAGTATGATATTGGCTGTGGGTTTGTTATAAATAGCTCTTATTATTTTGAGATACGTTCCATCAATACCGACTTTATTGAGAGTTTTTAGCATGAAGGGCTGTTGAATTTTGTCAAAGGCCTTTTCTGCATCTATTGAGATAATCATGTGGTTCTTGTCTTTGGTTCCATTTATATGCTGGATTACGTTTATTGATTTGGATATGTTGAACCAGCCTTGCGTCCCAGGGATGAAGCCCACTTGATCATGGTGGATAAGCTTTTTGATGTGCTGCTGAATTTGGTTTCCCAGTATTTTTTTGAGGATTTTTGCATCGATGTTCATCAGGGAGATTGGTCTAAAATTCTCTTTTTTTGTTGTGTCTCTGCCAGGCTTTGGTATCAGGATGATGTTGGCCTCATAAAATGAGTTAGGAAGGATTCCCTCTTTTTCTATTGATTGGAATAGTTTCAGAAGGAATGGTACCAGCTCCTCCTTGTGCCTCTGGTAGAATTCAGCTGTGAATCCATCTGGTCCTGGACTTTTTTTGGTTGGTAGGCTATTAATTATTGCCTCAATTTCAGAGCCTGCTATTGGTCTATTCAGGGATTCAACTTCTTCAGTGTCTGGGAAATTATCCATTTCTTCTAGATTTTCTAGTTTATTTGCATAGAAGTGTTTATAGTATTCTCTGATGGTAGTTTGCATTTCTGTGGGGTCAGTGGTGATATCCCCTTTATCACTTTTTATTGCGTCTATTTGATTCTTCTCTCCTTTCTTCTTTATTAGTCTTGCTAGTGGTCTATCAATTTTGTTGATCCTTTCAAAAAACCAGCTCCTGGATTCGTTGATTTTTTGGAGGGTTTTTTGTGTCTCTATCTCCTTCAGTTCTGCTCTGATCTTAGTTATTTCTTGCCTTCTGCTAGCTTTTGAATGTGTCTGCTCTTGCTTCTCTAGTTCTTTTAATTGTGATGTTAGAGTGTCAATTTTAGATCTTTCCAGCTTTCTCTTGTGGGCATTTAGTGCTGTTTCCTCTAAATTTCCCTCTACACACTGCCTTAAATGTGCCCCAGAGATTCTGGTATGTTGTAACTTTGTTCTCGTTGGTTTCAAAGAACATCTTTATTTCTGCCTTCATTTCGTTATGTACCCACTAGTCATTCAGTAGCAGGTTGTTCAGTTTCCATGTAGTTGAGTGGTTTTGATTAAGTTTCTTAGTCCTGAGTTCTAGTTTGATTGCACTGTGGTCAGAGAGACAGTTTGTTATAATTTCTGTTCTTGTACATTTGCTTTTACATTTGCTGAGGAGTGCTTTACTTCCAATTATGTGGTCAATTTTGGAGTAAGTGTGATGTTGTGCTGAGAAGAATGTATATTCTGTTGCTTTGGGGTGGAGAGTTCTGTAAATGTCTATTAGGTCCACTTGGTGCAGAGTTGAGTTCAATTCCTGGATATCCTTGTTAACTTTCTGTCTCATTGATCTGTCTAATGTTGACAGTGGGGTGTTGAAGTCTCCCATTATTATTGTATGGGAGTCTAAGTCTCTTTGTAAGTCTCTAAGGATTTGCTTTATGAATCTGGGTGCTCCTGTATTGGGTGCATATATATTCAGGATAGTTAACTCTTCCTGTTGAATTGATCCCTTTACCATTATGTAATGGCTTTCTTTGTCTCTTTTGGTCTTTGATGGTTTAAAGTCTGTTTTATCAGAGACTATATTGCAACTCCTGCTTTTTTTTTTTTGTTCTCCATTTGCTTGGTAGATCTTCCTCCATCCCTTTATTTTGAGCCTATGTATGTCTCTGCATGTGGTATGGGTCTCCTAAATACAGCAAACTGATGGGTCCTGACCCTTTATCCAGCTTGCCAGTCTGTGTCTTTTAATTGGAGCATTTAGTCCATTTACATTTAAGGTTAATATTGTTATGTGCGAACTTGATCCTGTCATTATGGTATTAACTGGTTATTTTGCTTGTTAGTTGATGCAGTTTCTTGCTAGCCTCAATGGTCTTTACATTTTGGCATGTTTTTGCAATGGCTGGTACCAGTTGTTCCTTTCCATGTATAGTGCTTCCTTCAGGATCTCTTGTAAGGCAGGCCTGGTGGTGACAAAATCTGTCAGCATTTGCTTATCTGTAAAGGATTTTATTTCTCCTTCACTTATGAAACTTAGTTTGGCTGGATATGAAATTCTAGGTTGAAAATTCTTTTCTTTAAGAATGTTGAATATTGGCCCCCACTCTCTTCTGGCTTGTAGAGTTTCTGCCAAGAGATCTGCTGTTAGTCTGATGGGCTTCCCTTTGTGAGTAACCAGACCTTTCTCTCTGGTTGCCCTTAACAGTTTTTCCTTCATTTCAACTTTGGTGAATCTGACAATTATGTGCCTTGGAGTTGCTCTTCTCGAGGAGTATCTTTGTGGTGTTCTCTGTATTTCCTGAATTTGAATGTTGGTCTGCCTTACTAGGTTGGGGAAGTTCTCCTGGATGATATCCTGAAGAGTGTTTTCCAACTTGGTTCCATTTTCTCCCTCACTTTCAGGCACCCCAATCAGACGTAGATTTGGTCTTTTTACATAATCCCATACTTCTTGCAGGCTTTGTTCATTTCTTTTTCCTCTTTTTTCTTTAGACTTCTCTTCTCACTTCATTTCATTCATTTGATCCTCAATCGCTGATACTCTTTCTTACAGTTGATCGAGTCGGTTACTGAAGCTTGTGCATTTGTCACGTATTTCTCGTTTCATGGTTTTTATCTCCATCAGTTTGTTTATGGCCTTCTCTGCATTGATTATTCTAGTTATCCATTCTTCCATTCTTTTTTCAAGATTTTTAGTTTCTTTGCGCTGGGTATGTAATTCATCTTTTAGCTCTGAGAAGTTTGATGGACTGAAACCTTCTTCTCTCAACTCGTCAAAGTCATTCTCCGTCCAGCTTTGATCTGTTGCTGGCGATGAGCTGCGTTCCTCAGTTGAAAATGCAGAAATCACCTATCTTCTGTGTCGCTTGCACTGGGAGCTGGAGACTGGAGCTGTTTCTATTTGGCCATCTTGCTCCGCCCCTGAGCTGAATTAATTTTATAATTAACAAAACTAAATTTTTAAATTAATGATAGAATGAACTCTCATGAAAAATAATGTTTCCTACTACCATCATGATTTTACATAAATAGGCTGAATGACTAATTGTAAAAAATTCTGTAAAAAGAAAATGATTCTTGCTTGTCAAGAGGTAAGGTAAAAATGATCCTTGCTTGTCAACTGGCCATCCTGCTTTGCCTGCCACTATGCTGATTTTATTTTATTTTATTTTTTTATTTTTATTTTTTATTTTTTTATTTTTTTTTCCCCTCACCTCGCAGTGCCTGTGTTCCCTCTCTCTCTATGCTGATTTTAGCTTTGAAAGTTCTACATCCTTAGAAATCCTTCGGTCCTGGAAAAGCTCGAATTGTTGGCCACCCTACTTGAGTACATGGTTGAACTAGACAGCTAAAAGGTAGTGGTCACATACAAGTGCAGCTGACCATGCCAGCTGTCACATAAGAACTGCCAACCAAAGTAGATGAAAGGAGTCATTACTGCCAAAAATTCCTGCTGTGTGGCAGCTAGGGGCCTGAAGGAATCAGAGAGCATTCCCCACACTGTAGCATTTGCCTTTAGATTTTACTGCTGCTTTTTCACAGACAATTCAGTTCTGTTCAGCATTAATTGACATGGTCTATGAATTTAATTAAGACATTTCCCTGCTAAATCCCTCCAAAGACTTTCCATTGCCCTTTGTATACAGTCCAATATCATTAGTAAGGCATCCAAGAAAGGCCTTCTATCATCTGCTCCCTGATTTCCTTTCCAGTCTCACCCACTGTCACATTGTTAGTTTGCTATAACCTGTAACCTTGATTATCTCTCTATTCATCTGATATATTGTACCTTCTAACACAGCATCTTTAATGATGCTATGTGGCGCCCACCCCCCACCTTTTGGCCTAGATAACTCCTTCCTATGCTTCCTATTGGTTCCATTTCATGGACGTATCTCCTGACCTATTGAAACCATAACAATAGTAAGTTTCCCTTTTCTGCTTAGCTAGTATCTTGTTCATTCTCTTTGTAAGATTTTGTTTTAATGGTAATATTTTTCCTATTAAATATCTTTTCATTGTGTGTCTCCTTCATTATACAGAAGAGTCTATGAAGGCAGGGATGATGTCTGTCTTATTCTTTGCTATATTCTGAACACAAGCTGGGATGTTGAATCAACATGGTCACTATATTGTGGAGCTCAAGCTATAGAGTGGTTGGTCTAACATCACATGATACTAGAGCCAATTCAAAAAATCCAAGACATGTGGTTACTGAAGCTATGAGAAGCCTGTGATTTAGAATTCACAATTCTAACTCCTACTGCAACAAAACAAGATATATTCCAGAAATCCCAGTCAAAATTCTTAATGCATATTCCCAGTGAGCTGGTGCTAATTAAGTGTCATAATATTTAGTACTCTACTTCCCTTGGAAGTAACTTCTATTTGCTGGTCGGGCAACTCAACCACTCCTTTAATCATTGCATTCCCAAAGTCCCCTTCAATTCATAACAAAAGAACTTTAGGAGAATACAAAAGAACTTTAGGAGAATAACTCATCTGTAATTTGGAAATTATCTATATAGTGTCCTCTGAATTCATTATGATTTATTATTTAATGTCATTATATAAGCATAAATTAGTCCAATTTAAAGTAGAGGTTATTTGAAATATTTTTATGGTTATTAAGACTAGCAACAAATATCTCATTCTAAAAAGTGTAAGAAGCCAAATTGACTTCCTGTAAAACTCTATTTATAAGCTTTGAATGTTTACAATGTTATGGTTTCAAATGTTTATGAAGTTCTTTCAAAATTTTTTTGCCTTAAACCATTTTTTCAATTTGCTGATGATGTGGTTTATTAAAAACCCAATAATTGAATTTCACCAGAAGAGACTGTGAAATACTCCAGTGTATTTATTGTGAAGGCATAAAATAGTTTAAGTCTTTTCAGATAATACTGCCACGTAGAAAATTATTTTTTATTATTGGAGAGTTTTAAATGTTTTTTTAAAAAATGTGGTTATTAGGTCAAATATGACCATGGGAAATTCTGCATCTAATAAAGGTTTTAAAACCACATTTACTTAATAGACATAAAGAATTTTACCTACTGAATTACACAGTCTATAGTACTGGTTTGAACTTTTATTAATAAACTATGCACTATGAGAACATTTTGTTGAAAGAAAAGCAGTACTGGATTATCTAAACAATCTTAACACAAATATGAGTTTAAAGTCTCTTTTCAGGCCAGGCACGGTGGCTCATGCCTGTAATCCCAGCACTTTGGGAGGCAGAGGCAGGTGGATCACTGAAGGTCAGGAGTTAGAGACCAGCCTGGCCAATATGGTGAAACCCTGTCTCTACTAAAAATACAAAAGAAAAAAATTTACCTGGGCCTGGTGGCATGCCTGTAATCTCAACTACTCAGGAGATGAGGCAGGAGAACTGCTTGAACCTGGGAGGCAGAGGTTGCAGTGAGCTGAGATGGCGCCACTGCACTCCAACCTGGGTGACCGAGCAAGACTCTGTCTCAAAAAACAACAACAAAAAAGTCTCTTTTAATAAAAATTTACTTCAGATTTTAGCCACATTTTTCTTCACTACCACTATATTATGTAATGTGGCTATCATTTTATAAATAAAAATGTATTAGGCCATCATAGTCATTTATTTGTCATAGGGACAAAAAAGAGAGATAATCTATGACCCCACAAAGCTTACAGAATGAAATAAAATTATAGAAATATCAACATACTGGATATTTGAGATTTGTTCTAAGGAGCTCTTGAGTACAAATAAGTAACCCAGCTATTTACCATAGACTGAGGAAAGGGCAATTTCAGACCATTAAATACTTTCCACAGCTCAACCCAAATATAAACCATTCTCAGCAATGCCTGAGAATCCCAAACTGCTTTTCTCATGTATTTCCCAAGATCCTAGAAAAGCCCTGACAAGAGCTTTTCTCCAAGCTCCACATCACCCTCCTAACAGTGCAAAATGGAATGCAACTAGGAAGGGAAAGCTTTCGGCCTTTCTTTGTATATCACTGTGCCTGTCTTCCCACTCATACTTTGTTATCCATTCATACACTCACTTCCTCTACCACGCATTTAGTCAGCAAACATGTACCTATTGTTCCCTAGGCAACTTATAAGCATTGAAGACATAAGATAACACATGCTGTTTGTCCTTGGAGAACTTTCAATATAAAAGGGTCCACGGATAGGAAAGAGATAATTGCACTACATGAAAAGTGTTAAGATAGACTGTGGACAAGCGCCTAGCAAAGCAGAGGATGAGGTCCCCTCAATCAAACTCAGGGAATTAAAGGCTTTCTTAGGTGCTGTGATACTTTTACAGGGTTTTGAAAAATGAGTAGAAATTAAACAGAGGAAAATGAGGACAAAGGTGTTCTATGAATAGGAATTAATATATACAACATCCAGGAGAAACAAAAGAGCATGCTGCTTTCAGAAAAATTTAAGTATTTGTTTATGCTAAGAGCAATGAAAATTTGGGAAAGACTGGTAGGAGACAAAACTAAAGAGACAGCAGGAGATTACAATGGGCCTACATGCCAGGCTAAGGCATCTATTAATATTACGATAAAAACTATGAAATCCATTGGTTTTAAGCAGAGGAATGGCACAATCACAGTTAATTTTTGGAAGTATTACTCTGACAGCAGTGTGGAGAATGAACTAGAAGAGCTCCAAATAAACATTAGGAGACCAGTTAAGACAATTCTGCTATAATCCAGGCAAAAATAATAACAATCACAGTAACTAACATTTATGAAGCACACATTGTATGCTGGATTCCATTCTTAATGATTTTATATCCATTAGCTTACTCACTTCCACTATCACCCTACAGGTCAGGTTGTGTTCTTATTTTTACTTTAAATATTAGTCAACTTAAAATAAAAAAGATAAATAACTTGTCAAGGCCTACATAATGAGTAAGCAGCTGAACTGTGATTTGAACTTAGGTCTATCTAGCCTGGAATTTCATCACCATGCTGTAGGAATTAGTATTTGACCTTGAGGACTTGAGGAGTGAGATTAGAAATGTAATAAAAATATATATATTTTTTATTTAAATATGAAAGATATATATGAATATGCATAATATATGAAACATATGTGTGAATATATATGACAGATATATATGTGAATATATATAATGTATGAAAGACACATGAATATATATGAAATATATAATGAAAAGATTTCTATAAAAGATATACAGATATATAATGAAAATATTTTATTACATATATATGTAATGAAAGATATAGAAAGAAAGAGAGACAGAGGGAGAGAGATTGTTATATTATGAATAATTTAAATTCAGTTTAAATTTTGTAGTCCTGAGATGATTAAATATATCACAAAAATTAGTGGAATAGACTCTTCAGAAGACTACTTGCATGAAAAAATTGAGGAAATTCCTTAGGAAAAAAAGAGCTCACTTTGGAAATATAGAAATTCAAGGTGTAACTACGGCTGCAAGTGAACAAATCCAACAGAGTAAGTACTAATTGATTGGGAAACCAATGGGGTATCTATTATTGATGGGGTATCTATTATTGATTGCTTATGATTTAACGTTTCCTCTGGTCTATCCCTTAAGGATACATAGGGAAGTAACGTATGCTCCTCTGTTTCTTCATAGGACATACAAGTGCCAGGTACCCATCCTCCAGCTCCAGTGCACTGCTGTGAGCAGAAGCACAGATGAGAGAAGTGGTGGTGGTACAGATTCACAAGAACAGTGCTGGCCATAATGCCTGCGGGAGATGGCAGAAGATTATCAACGTCGGTAATAAACAGTTATTCCCTAGCTAGAGGAAGATCATTTGGGTTCTGTGCAATTAGTTAGTGCAACATATTACAAAGTGAATCCAACAGAATAATCACTAGGAACTGTAATCTCCTCATGCCTGGACCAATTGGTGAGTATAAAGGTGAGGAGAAAAGTTCATTTAGGCTCTAGAGAAAAAACTGTGTCTGATCTCTCAGGAAACCTAGCACGGACTGGTGCATAAAATGATTGGAAAATAATGATTGACAGCCTAGCCCGAGCAGCTAAGCCAGCCCATATGCACAGGATGCAAGACACGGATAGTGGCCTCTGCACATGCCTCCTCTTCAAGTAAGTTCTCAGTGGTGAGTGGAGGTCTCGCTGCTGGCTGCAGGAGGTATAGGTGATGTACGTCAAAACTCTCCCCTAGAAATAATCTGTCATTACCAGTTGTGGGATGTATATGAAACCCTGTCAGAGCACTGATTTCCTTCTACTTCCCTAGTGTACCAGAAGGTGCCACATCCGTAGCCTGTCCCTGTGTCTGAGAGTCTGTCCCAGAAGAAATGGTGGAGTGGCTCAAGTCAAAAACCTTTTATATTTCTATTATTCCAAGTTGGGATTCTCAGGTATGGCACATAAGAAATTTGAAGTATTTTACTGGAAAAAGAATGTAGCAGAGGTTCAACCTTAAGCCTAAGTTCTGTTTGCCTTAGGATTCAGCTGTATTTGGGCTTATTTGGAAGATAGGTTCCCCTAAGTTCTAATTAAATAAATAATCAGGAAACACTTTAAAGAGAATTAATAACTTGAAAGACTTTACTTATACAGCAATCATCAGGCATGTAGTAGCAATAATGAACTTTAACAGCAACACTGGGAGTCATTATATATAGTGTCCTAGACACTAAGCACCAGCATTCTTGGTATATTTTTTGTTTTGGGTTTCCACCACCTTAAAGCAAATAACACGAACATCAGAAGTAGTAGCAACATTTTTATAAGGCAGTAGTAGTGGCTCTGGGGGACTTCTGCAATATGATATTGCTGGCATAATTTACTATTAATGTCAGAAGCAATTGAAGATATAAGGAAAAGACACTAGGTGACATCAGCAAGATAGCCACTATGGTTTGAATGTTTGTCCTCTCCCAAACTCACTTGAAATTTAATTGCCATTTGTAACAGTATTAAGAGGTAGTACCTTTGAGAGGTGATCAGGCCACGAGGCTTGGCCCTAATAAGTAGATTAATGCCATTATTGCACGGAGCGGATTTGTTATCATGGCAATGGCTTTCTTATAAAAGAACGAATTCAATTCCCTTTTATCTCTCTCTCACTCTCACTTTGCCCTTTTGCCATGATGCTTTATGCCACGTTATGATGGAGAAAGAAGGCACTCACCTGATGCTGGCACCTTGATATTGGACTTACTGACCTCCAGAACTATGGGCCAAAAAAATTTCTGTTTATTATAAATCATCCAGTCTGTGGTATTCTGTTATAACAGTTCAAAACATACTAAGGCAACAATGGAAGAGAAGTTTTCAGCTCTTATCTTCTCTTGGAAACATCAATTTAAAACAACTATTCATGCAAAAAAAAATGCTTTTATAAGAGCTAAATAATCCAGGTGAAAAATTACAGCATCTAGGTGGAAGACAGAAAGTTTTTAAAATGAAGAATTGAAGAAGGTAGCAAGGACAGCTTTTCATTGCCCGTGTCACTCCTCCCCTAAGCCTGGGAAACAGAGAGGGAGGAGAAATCCACTCTATGTGGGGAAGGAGGGAGTAGAGTGAGCACACAACTTTGCCTCAGACCCTAGCACCAGACTCGCCCCAGCGACTCCTGGTGCAAGGCTGGCCTCTGTGGCTCCGGGTTCCAGGTTGGCCCCTGTGGACATAGAATCTAGGCCTGCCTTATCATCAGGCCAACCCACAAGCCCAGACTTGAAGCCAACCATAGGATAAGGTGAGCTCAAATGGAACTAGGCTCTAGGCCCACCCCCCAGGATCCACATGTTCCGCCACTGATCCAGATGCCAGGCCCACCCCAGTGAATGCCAGAGCCAGGGCAACTGCCACAGACTCAGGACCAGACTCATTTCCAAAGACCCAGACTCCAGACTCACCCCAACCCCAGGCTGGCAGCCCTAGACGGGGGTTCAAAGCCCACCTATGTGTCAGGGCTGCCCCATGTGGACCTCGGCTTCAGGCCTGCTCTCACAGACCCACACACATGAACAACTGACCTGAGGACGGTATTGGATGCCCTGCCTAGAATATCTGAGCAGATGGAGTGCTGAAGTGCTTTTCCTGTTAAAGCCAGTCTGTAAAGACTAGAAGAGGTGTCTACTTCAAAAGGGCAATTCAAGGATCAAAAATAATCAGGGAAATATGACACCACTAAAGGAACAAAATAAAGCACCAACAACCAATCCCAAAGAAATGAAGATCTACAAATTACTTGCCAAAGAATTAAAAATTATTTTCTTAGTGAGCTACAAAAGATAGACAACTAAATGAAATCAGGAAATAAATAAATGAACAAATGAGAAGTTCAAAAAAGAAATAGAAACCATAAAAAAGAACCTAACAGAAATTCTGGAGCTAAAGAAGACATTGACAGCACTGAAAAATTCCATAGAGGGCTTCAACAGCAGATTCAATTAAACAAAAGAAAGAATCAGCAAGCTCAAATACAGGTCATTTAATGTACCCAGTCAGAGGAATGAAGAGAAAAATGAGTGAAAAACATTGAAGAAAGGCTTATGGCTTTGAGACACCATCAAGAAAACTAGTATATGGATTATGGAAATTTCAGAAGGAACAGTGAAGGAGAAAGGGACAGAGAGCTTACTTAAAGACATAATGTCAGCTTCCCAAATCTAGAAAGGAAACTGAACTTCTAGATCCATGAAGCCAAAATAACCCACATAGACTTAAAGTGCAAAGATCTTCATCAAAAAAAATTGTAATAAAATTATCAGAAATCAAAGAAAAATAATTTTAAAAGCAGCAAGAGAAAAGCAATTCATCACATAAAAGGGAACTCAGCAGAAACCTTGTATACCAGGAAAGATTGGGATCATATATCCAAAGTGTTGAAAGAAAAAAAATTGGCCAATAAAAGTTTATACCCAGTGAGTCTGTTTTTCAGAAATACACAAGAACTTTTCCAGAAAAACAAAACCTGAGATAGTTTATTACCCTTATACCTGCCCTACAGGAAACCTTAAAAGGAGTTTTATAAGCCCATTCTACTAAGATACTAAGACACTACTACTGGATCATATCATAGCTCTATCCTAATGTTTTCCAGAATCTACATACTGTTTCCCATAACAGTTGCAATAATTTACATTACCACCAATAGTATGCCAGTGTTCTCTTCTCTCCACGCCCTTGCCAACAATTATCTTTCATCTTTTTGACAGTAGTCATTCTAACATGTGTGAGGTGATAATTCATTGTAATTTTGATTTGCATTCTGTGCTGATTAGTGATGTTAAGCATTTTTTCATATATCTGTTGGCTATTCTATATATTGTCTTTTGAGACATGTCTATTCAGGTCCTTTTCCCATTTTAAAAAATTGGGGGTTTCTTTGTTATTGAGTTTCTTAATATATTTTAGATGTTAACTCCTTATCAAATGATACTAAGCCCAGTCAGTGTAATCCCTACATAAATTCCAGTGCCATTATTCACAAAAACAGAAAAATGATTCTAAAACTTACATAGAACCATAAAGGATCCCAAATGCAATCCTGAGCAAGTAGAACATAGCTGAATGCATCATACTACTTGATTTCAAACTATCCTACAAAGTTATAGTGATCAAAACAGTATGGAATTGGCATAAAAACAGACCCGCAGACCAATGAAACAAAACAGAACCTGAAATAAGTCCATGAATTTATGGTAAATTTATCTTCAACGAAGTTGAAAGGACATACAATGCAAAAAGGATAGTCTCTTCTATAAGTGTTGTTGGGAAAACTGGATATTGACTCTTGGAGGAATGAATTTGAATCATTATCTCACACTACATGCAAAAAATCAACTCGAAATGAATCAAAGACCTGAAACTATAAATCTGCTAAAAAGAAAACAGAGTGAAAAACTATGCTATTTAATATGTGCAATGATATTTTTTTGAATATGACTTCAAAAACACAGGCAACATAAGCAAAAATAGGCAAAGAGGATAACATCAAACTAAAAAGCTTTTGCATGGCAAGGGAGACAACAGAGTGAAAAAATGACCTGTAGAATGGGAAAATATATTTGCAAGGTATTAACATCTAAAATATATTAAGAAACTCAACTCAATAGCAAGAAAACAAATAACCCCATTTTTTAAATGGGCAAAGGACATAAATAGATACTTCTCAAAAGACATTATGCAGAATAGTCAACAGATATATGAAAAAAATGCTAACATCACTAATCAGCATGGAATGCAAATCAAAAGCACAATGAGTTATCAACTCACACCTGTTAAAATGACTACTATCAAAAAGATGAATAATGACTGTTGGCAAGGAAGTGGAGAAAAGGGAACACTGGCATAACTATTAGTGGTAAGGTAAATTGGTACAACCATTATTGGAAACAGTATGTAGGTTCTTCAAAAAAATTAAAATAGAGTTATGGTGTGATCCAGTAATCCCATTTTTAAGTATTTATCCAAAGAAAATAACATCGGTATATTGAAGAGATGTCTGCACTCCCACATGCATTGTAGCATTCTTCACAATAGCCAAGATATGAAATCAACCTGTGTCCATTGACAGATGAATTTGGATAACAATATTATTCAGCCTTAAAGATAGAAAGGAAATCTTTTCATTTGCGACAATATGGATAAATTGGAGGAACTTATGCTAAGGGAAATAAGCCGGGCACAGAAAGACAAACATCACATGATCACACTTATACGTGGAATCTAAAAATCAAATTCATAAAAGAAGAGAGTAGAATGGTGTTTGCCAGGGGCTGATGGATGTGGGGATTGCAGAAATGGTCAAAGGGTACAAAGTTTCAGTTTTTCAGGATGAGTTAGTGCTGGAGATGTAATATAAATCATAGTGACTGTACTTAATAATATTGCATTGTATACTTGGAATTTCCTAAGGGAGTAGATCTTAAATGTTCTCAGCACCAAAAAAAAAAAAAAAAAAAAAAAAAAAAAAAAATGGTAACTACTTTAGATGATGGAAATCTTAGTTAGCTTGTGGTACTCATTTAACAATATAAATCAAAACATCATTTTATACCACATAAATATATATAATTTTCATTTATCTGTTAAACCTCAATTGCATTGTGGGGAATAAGAAGCTAATAACAGATTGATCTCAAAGGAGTGTCAAGTTGAGACACTCACTGGAAATACCAGGAAAAATTCAGGAAGAACTTGAAGGAAACCAGAAATTTCCAAGATTAAATAGGTCCAGTGTCAAAGAAACAGTGTTTTATGATTTACTGTGTAACCTTGAAAGGAGAAAATAACTGACGGATAATTGTCTGAAATGACTCCAACTTTTTGACTTAGGTTGTAGGTAGATAGTCATGCTAGTTACCAAGGTAAAACTTCTAATACAAAGGACAAATTTTGGGCAGGATAAGGAGGTATGGATAGCTTGGGAGATGATAAACTTAGTTTTTATTCTGAGTACTGCACATTGTACAGATAGAGAATGTCCATTATGTAGCATACAATAGTCTTGATCTCGGAAGAGCAATCAGTGATTCCAAACAAACAAACAAAAAAAGTGCTGATTAAACTTGGCTTTATGAGTTTATTGAATATGATGAGAACATTCCTAGGGAAGTGGTGGAGGTGGAAGCCAGATTTTTATGTGCTGAGGTGTGACTGCTTGGTGAGGAAGAGTAAACTACTATTTTTTTCCTTTCATTTTTTTTTTCCAAAATTCTTAACTAAAAGAATAAAGAATGATAGGGCACAGGAAAAGTCAAAAATATTTGTAGGTTGATTTATTACAAGTAGAATGAGGGAGAACTGGAAAGTGAAAACAAAATGCTATATAAATAAATGGGTACTGACATCAGACAACTTGAATTTGGGGTAGAAATAAAGGGAATTTTCAAAGCTATGAGCCAAAATGCCAAGTCAATTTAGGCCACCCTCAGAGTGAGGCTGCTATGGTAGCACAATTTCTCTTCCATGTTTCAAGCCTCTTTGTGCCTCAATATTTATTCTTTCCGAGGAGAAATACACATTCCAGCAGACCTTCAACATAGAATGGCCCACATGCTTTGATTGCTTAACAGAACTATGACACCGAAATTGAAAAAAGCTTTAGAGTTATAGTTTATCTTAAATATCTAGATACCTTGTGATTCCCAGATGAAAGAAAGCAAAAGAATAACAATCCTAAATACATGGCACATATTCACAAGAACAGTGTACTGAAATACAGACGTGGTGAACTCAGTGTAGCTGATGCTGCCAATGCCCCATCCTTACCCCTTATCCCACTTGTGTGCTTTGGTAGTGGTCACATAGAATTTTCAGCCCTCTGACAAGTTTACATCTCAAATGGATCACCTCTCTTATCATTCTGCTCAGCCACAGGTAGCCATTTTCTGGAGTTAATAAACCTGGAGCAACCTTCAAAGAAAGCAGATAGTAACAAATGTATCGGTGCCTCAGCTTGCCAATCTTTGTAGACTGATTCTGAGTGTGTTGCATATGGTTTCTCAAAGTGTCCCTAGTGGAATTCGGTCCCTGTTACCCACAGGAGTAATCCACTTATTAAAGCACCTTTCATTGGTTCTTCTTTTTTCTCCATCTCAGTTTTTCCAGTTCCTCACTTGGGCATGCTGGGATCTTCCAAATAAACCCCTTGCACACAAATATTTGCCTTAGGGTTTGTTTGGGGGCAAACCCAAATTGAAAAACTGGGTAACTCATCATCTGGGGATCTATCTTTAAGAAAACAATTAGAAATATTGGGCTGGGGGGACCATTATAAACAAAGATTGATCTCTGTAGTTTTAGTCAGGTGACCCAATACTCCTCAAATCTATCAGTGAAGTCCCATTAATATTGACATTTCAATCCAAATACCCAAACCATGCTAGCTCTGAGCTCTTCAAAAATACTTATTTATGTACAAAAGTAGAGTTTGCATTTGCCTCCTGAACACTCAGAGTTGTCACTGTGAAGCTTCTCTCTGCCTTTATTGCTTGGCTGGCCTCCCTTGTTCTGAGCTGTGGATCACTGCACTTTTTCCATCACCAGTGCTCACCAGCAATACTGCAGCTCCTTCTCAGTCCCCTCTTGAAGCCAGGAAACTAATGCCAATGTGGAGTTACAGAGCAGATTTTGGGAGTATTACCTAAGTATCAAAGAATTACCAATAGAGTCCTTCAGTTTAAACACACAGCACTTCCTCTCCTTTCCTTCAAAGCACACAGATCACAGAGCATCTGGATTGAAAAAGTTGTCGACACCAGCTGTCACATTAAATCCAAAAACCATGTTGCCAAGGCAGCTGAATTGCAAATAAATATTAGACATTCAGTTTGATACAGATACTCATTTCATTTTCAAGTCTAGCTTGTTGAGCAGGCTTTAGATATCCCCACACCTCCAATCTATCCACAAATCATAGATGTATTCATAGATACACACTTGCACACACATACAGATCTACACAACAAAAACATAAACACATGCACGCACACACAAATACACATGCATACTCACACACAAACAGGCATGCACATACGCATATACATACGTACATATATATAAACACGATTCAAGGTTTTTTTTTTTTTTGAGGGATGTTGTTGCCATCATGGTTTTCTACCCTGTATGAAGCTCCTCAAAATTGAAAATTAGTGGATATAATATTCCCCTTAAGTAAGGAATGTCACCTATCTTAAAGCTCCAGCCACATCTCAGTTTTGATAGAGTTCCTATTAAAATGAGAAGAAAAAAGAATAATAGAGAAAGAAAAGGAACGAGGCAAAGCAAAAAAAAAAAAAAATTAGATAAAAGAGAACTAGGAAAAGAGAGAAAAATTAAATGCCCCAAATATGGAAAATGGTTAAATAAAAATGCTTAAATAAACTATGAAATTATCCACTTTGTGAACTCTTAGGATATATTTAAATGATGTCTATAAAGAGTTTACAGAGGCATATGAAATGGTTGTTATAATTTTAAATTTTAAATAAGAAATAAGATATAAAATATGGGATGATAACAACTACAATCAATAAAAGCATGAAAAATCAACAGAAAGATACTAACAGTAATTTTCTCATCTCTTGGTTATAGCAATACTATTCATTTTTCTAACTTTCTGGTTTTTCTACAATTGTCAATTTTTAAATGAACTATATATAACTCATTATATAATATAAACATACATATGCAAGTGTGCACATATATACACTTGTGTGTGTATGTACGTGTGATGAACAATTGTATATATTAAACTTGGTTTGACAAAAGAGAAGGACTGAGAACGGACACTTTTTGGCTTCTAAGTCCTGGGTCAGCACCTTAATACAGTACACTGTTGGGAATTGTTCTTTTTTTTTTTTTTTTTTTCTATTACTGTTGTTCTTCAATCCAGATTTCCATTTCACTTAGAGAGATTCCCTAAGAGAGATATGTAATCATGCACATATGTAATATAAATGGGCTCCTTTTAATTCCTTTCTTCTTTCCCAGCATCACAGCCCTAGCAAAATAATAAAGGTAGGTCAAGAGCTATATTTCCAGGTTTCTAATGTGTTTCTCCCATTTTACACTAAAGACAGTAAGTCAGAAGTGAGCAACAATTATGGACTTTCTTACTAAGCAATGCTGAGCAAAGGTCTCAAGGCACATGTTCAACCTACTTGTTTCATTTGAAGTGGACTGGAATCTAAAGATAAGAAGTATCTGTACAGGTTAGAGAAGAAATTTTTCTCTAAAACCAGGAACAATTGGTTGCCACTCTGTGTATTACCCTACAATAAGACTCTAGAGGACTTTGAGGTACACAGTACTCTCTTGAGATAATTTATACCCAACACGAAGAGTAAATCTCTGCAGTACTACAAGCAGTAAAAGGAAGCTCTGGAACAAGGAAGTAAACACAGTGTTTGTTTCCAGTCACAGAAGAGGCCATGAGCACCATATGTGTGTCAGGCTCATCATCTGAATCAAAGAAAGGCCAATCCTTCACCTTTCTTATGACTCATATAGGCTGCAATATTTCAATTGGTCATAAACAACTTAATGTCTCGTGCCTAGTAGTATTCACTGACACAGAAAGGGAAAGAGAGAGACAGACGAAGAACAGAGGAAAGAGAAATAATTTTCCAAGATACAAATTTAATATTTTTTCCAAAGCATAAGAGCAATTAAAATACTTCTCTGTTATAGTTGTAGGATGGATTTTCCTACATCATTGTTCAGACATCCTGGAAATAATATCAGACTTTGTAAAGAACACAGAATATTTTTATTCTTAATTAAGAGAACATTCCTTCTAAGGGGTTTCAAGAACTATGAACACAGGCATCAGTAAAAGTACTTTGGCCTTCCTTGAGCTCTGATGTGTAGACTGCTCACATTTTCATCTGCTTTTGAGACCTATTTCTGTAACACTGAGGACAGATGGCATTTGTTTTTCCAAAGATCTCTCAATTTTTTCTTCTTATAGTTACTTCTTGATAAAATTTAAATGACAGAACTTTAAAGAAGTGATGTCACTCTTTTAAAGAAAGTAGCTATTTCACAATATAAGAATATTGTCCTCCAATTTACATTTTTCTATGACTCATATTTTGCTGCTTTCACTGTATACATAACTCAAAGCCAAGCTCATTTAAAGTTCACATTAAGGAAAATTTGTTTGCCAGGAAATATTTAATTGAATCACAATGCTGTGATAAATCATTTTAAATGAGTTACTGATAGCCATACCTTTTTTATACCTTTTATCAGAACACTGAAAAATTCTGATTTACAGAAATGTATCACATAGCACCTGAAAATATAACACACCCATGGATTAAAGAAAGGTAAATTTGTAAGGAAAAGATTGCTTTCAGTGCTTGCAAAATGAATGCTAGCTCAAGGCTGCCACATAAATTTTAAAAACCAGTGTTTTTAAGTGGGCAGGAATTCACAGATGATCCATAAAATGTATTGACACAAAGGAACACAGAACTTATGGTTCAAATGAGAGAGATAAAAATCTATAAGGAGGAAATGGAATCACAGTGGGAAAAAAGGACACATGAGATGTTTAGAAATGCTCAAAATCATGGAAGCCCATATTGCAAACTAAAAAGCTAGGCTGTAATCCTAGGCACACTCCTCATTCAGTATTCAAATGGGTCTTATGACTGTTGCCTCAATTCTCTCTTTCCTAATCTTACTAAATTGCTTTTAATTATAGCCCTTAATAATTGACATGTCTCTCTCTTTAGGGTTAACAGTCTCCGTGTGATTATAAATACTCGTGAACTCCTAGTTGCTAGGAGTTAAATACCAAGCTATTTAATTCTTTGAATCATCTCTCCTAGAAGCAATCCTGGCAGTTCCTAACCACGATTATTGCACGTCTCTATATTTCTTCCATTTTGACTATAATTTCCTGGTAATAAGATTCCCCCAAATAGAAGTATTATTTATGATTCCAATTGTGATCGTGTCTTAGAACCGTGAACAGGCATAGCCCCCTTCTCCTTGGTAATGGGATGCTTCCATAGATGGTGCAAACCATAACAGTATTCCTGTGTGCCAATACATTTCAGCCACATTTCCAATTTGTTTTTCTTTATTACCATAGGTATTTTTGATGATATAATTTCCAGGTTATTTTTTTCCTCTAAACATGTTGTTTTTAATTATTTTTCTGAGATCTATGAGCCTCCTTTTATCCATACAGAATTCATCTTCTTGTTCTTTGTCCATATTTCTTCTGTCATGAAAATACCATGTTCAGATATGTTTGCACTTATCAGTGTTTTCGTCGCTTTTATTTACAATAATATCTGTGAAAGACTTTATTTATTTTTAATTTCCATCCCTTATCACATCATTGAACCAAATTTACTAATTCTGGAGGTTGTTTCTGATTATGTAACCCCATTTTTGCCACATCTGTTTCATCTTGCACATTATTATAAAGGTTTTAAATAGTCTAAAACCCAGCCTAATGTCCATTTGAGAATTACTTTTTAAGAAGACTACTTCGATGAATAAAATAAATGTAGTTAAACAGCAAATCAAGATGTTACAAAATACAAGGCTCATGAATTAGCGTTTATGCTTTATACGTGCAGGGAGAGTAATCACTATTTGGTAATAAAGATGAATCTTTTAACTCAGGAAAAGTTTCACAAAGGAAGTGGAATTGTAAAAAGTCTGAAATAACTGATAACTTTTGGATATATTTATACGACAGTTACGAACTATTTTTTTAAAAATCACAAAGCAGGGCCGGGCGCGGTGGCTCAAGCCTGTAATCCCAGCACTTTGGGAGGCCGAGACGGGCGGATCACGAGGTCAGGAGATCGAGACCCTCCTGGCTAACACGGTGAAACCCCGTCTCTACTAAAAAAAAATACAAAAAATTAGCCGGGCGAGGTGGTGGGCGCCTGTGGTCCCAGCCACTCGGGAGGCTGAGGCAGGAGAATGGCGTGAACCCAGGAGGCAGAGGTTGCGGTGAGCTGAGATCCGGCCACTGCACTCTAGCCTGGGCGACAGAGCAAGACTCCGTCTCAAAAAAAAAAAAAAAAAAAAAAAATCACAAAGCAGTATAGGCAAAGGTTAATGTTTCTTCAAATGTGAAGTAAACAAACACGAAACTCACACAAATCCAAGTCCCATTCCAACTCTGCAGATAATTGGTTGTGGATCTTTGATGAGTTAACCTCTAAACTGTACTTTCTTCATGAGTAAAATGAGCATAATATACTCACCTTCACCATGGAAAATAATGTAAATGAAGTAATTTATATAGTCCCTAACATATCTTAGAAAGGTATTATTTGTTCAATTAATACAGAAAAAACATTCACTGTGTAGGACACCTGTGTCATAATTGTTTGCTTTTACCTCTATGGTATACCAGGTCTACAAAGGTGAGTCACAGGTGCTTACCTCTATGTTTTTCGTTTGACTCATTACCATATCATCAAAAGTTTGTCTAATTTCAGCAGTCACAGCTCTTAGAAGTAAAATTTGAGGAGAAAGGGGCTTTTAGTTATGTTTGTAGTCTAATTTATACTATAGCAGTTTATATCATTCTAATTATATATCGTACAACATCATATTATATATCGCATATTTTTACTGTCAAAATTCCTTAAGGTTCAAGTGACATGCTTAAATTACTTCATCTATTTCCTATTGAAGAAGATTTTTATGTTACATGTATATCTCACAATAAGCATTTTTAATTGCTCACTTTTTATATTTCAACTCTATGGCTCATCAAATCTTAACTATAACACCACTTGGTACAATCTTTTCTTATTCTTCTTACAAGAGATTAGCACAGAGGCACCAATTTGGCCTTTGAAATTAGTTGAATTCAAACCTTTGCTATTCTAATTTCAGCCATGCCATCTTGGATAAATTAATTCATTTGTCTTAACCTATGGATAGTGTGTGTATGTGTTTGTGTGTGTATGTGTATTCAGTCACATAACAAATGTTCATTAAATGGCACCTATATATTCTTTTGTTTAAATTTTCCATCCAGATTATCTCTGGTTAGAAAACAATTATCATCTGCTGATGACTTTCTTATTCTTCACCATCCCTCTCACATCTATAGAGTTACTTTGATCCCACTGTCATCGCACATCTGGGCCCTCACCCTCAAATGTCCAAGTGCTGATATCAATGAGCTCCCATCTGTTCTCTAGGCCTCTAGCCTCTTCCTCATCAAATCTTTTTCCTGCCAAGAGAAGGCCTCTCATAAAATATTTTGGACCACGTCAACCTCCTTAAAACATTCACTGGCTTCCCCTTGCCCAGGCCAAATTTTCCAAAATATATTTCACATAACATGGGTCCCCAAGACGCTTCTTAGAAATGAGGTTCTAAGAACACACCAGAAAACACAGCACACTCTATCCTCTACTTGAAAATTCACAGCTCTCTGGGGGAAAGGATGGACAGGAGGCAGGACTAACTTGTGACTCCCACTCAGCCAGACAGAGCAGCATGTGGAGACTCACATCATGAACTTCTGCTCCAATAACTACCTCAGGAACATACCAGGAAAGCTGACAGAATCTACAGACCCTTTGAAGGAAGCGGAGTGTTGCCGCAGGCCCCAGGTGACAGCCAAAAAACTGTGAATGCCCAAAGTGTGAAAGTGTGAGGAGGATCATCCACCCCTGAACACACACTCTCACTGGGGAACCTGAAGGTCTAGATCATGGGAGGAGGGTTTTGACCCTCCCGGGAACTGAGATAACTTTAGAGAGCTGAACAAAATACAGGGGTGGATGAAGCAGTGGGAAGAGCCCTGTTGTCTCTCTCAGTCCCCAGGGAAGTCATTTCTGACTTTGTCTCACAGGGGTCCTTGGGGAAGGCTGCCAGAGGAACTGGAAAAAAAACACAGGGACAAGGAAACTTCTAGCTGCACTTTGTAACAATTTTGACCAACCATGAAGTTTCCTGGACAGAACCCAGGGGAACAGGTGAATTGGGAATGCACACAGCACAGAAGCTGTGGCAGGCAGGGAGACATGAAACCTGGAAGCCCTGCTTGCTTTGTCAGCTGGAAGGCTGGTAGCCTGAGGAAAGCTCTCAGCCCTGCTCACCTGCTGCCTGGAAACAAACTTGGTGCTGCTTCAGGGAGGGCCATGGTGGAAGTGAGACCAGCCCTTTGGGCTGTGCAGGAGCTGGGTGAGACCTGTAACTGCCAGGTTTCCCTCATTTTTCTGGCTACCTGCATGACACAGCAGAGGCAGTCATAATCCCCCTGGGAGCATAACTCCATTGGCCTAAGAACAACATCCCCGTCTGCCACAGCAGCCACAGCAAGCCCCACCCAAGGAGAGTCTGAGCTCAGACATGCCTAACACTGCCTCCACCTGATGGTCTTTCTCTACCTGCCCTGAGAGCCAAAGACAAAGGACATAATCTCTTAGGAGCTCTTGGGCCCCACCCACCACCTGATCCTCCCTACACTACCACAGCTAATGATCTCTTGAAAACACCACCTCCTGGCTGGAGACCAGTCAACATAAAACCAGCGCAATAAACAAAACTACAACCACAGACCCTCCCAGAGTCCACTTCACTCCCCTGCCACCTCCACCACAGCAGGTGCTAGTATCCATGGCTGAGAGACCTGAAGACAGTTCACATCACAGGACTCTGTGCAGACACTCCCCAGTACCAGCCCAGAGCCTGGTAGCTCTGCAGGGTGGCTAGATCCAGAAGAGAAAAAAACAATCACTGCAGTTTGGCTCTCAGGAAGCCACATCCTGGGGGAAGGGGGAGAGCACCACATCAAGGGAATACCCCATGGGACAAAAGAATCTGAACAGCAGTGCCTGAGCCCCAGATCTTTCCTCTTACACAGTCTACCCAAATGGGAAGAAACTAGAAGAACAATTTTGGTAATATGACAAAACAAGGTTCTTTAACAGCCCCAAAGGATCACACTAGCTCACCAGCAATGAATCCAAACCAAGAAGAAATCTCTGAATTTCCAGAAAAAGAATTCAGAAAGTTGATTATTAAGCTAACCAAGGAGGCACCAGAGAAAGATGAAGTCCAACTTAATGAAATAAAAATAATAATAATACAAGATCGCTGGGCACGTGGTTCACACCTGTAATCCCAGCACTTTGGGAGGCCGAGGTGGGAGGATCACAAGGTCAGGTGATCGAGACCATCCTGGCCAACATGGTGAAACTCCATCTCTACTAAAACTACAAAAATTAGCTGGGCATGGTGGCGCATGACTGTAGTCCCAGCTACAGTCTGGGAGGCTGAGCCAGGAGAACTCTGGAGGCAGAGGTTGCAGTGAACCAAGATTGCACTGCTGCACTCGAGCCTGGTGACAGAGCAAGACTCCATTTTTAAAAAGGGGGGGGAGGGAAAACAAGATATGAAGGGAAAAATCTTCAGTGAAATAGATAGCATAAAAAAAAAATCACATCTCTGGAAATGAAGGACGCACTTAGAGAAATGCAAAATACACTGGAAAGCCTTAGCAATAGAATAGAACAAGTGGAAGAACAACTTCAGAGCTCAAAGACAAGGCTTTCAAATCAGCCCAGTCCAACAAAGATAAATAAAAAAGAATATTAAAAAATTAACAAAGCATTCAAGAAGTTTGGGATTACATTAAATGACCAAACCTAAGAGGAACTGGTATTCCTGGGGAAGAAGGGAAATATAAAAGTTTGGAAAACATATTTGAGGGAATAATCAAGGAAAACTTCCTGGCCTTACTAGAAATCTAGACAATGAAATACAAGAAGCTCAAAGAACACCTGGGAGATTCATCGCCTAGGCACATAGTCATCAGGTTATCTAAAGTCAAGATGAAGGAAAGAATCTTAAGAGTTGTGAGGCAAATGCCTCAGGTGACCTATAAAGGAAAACCTATCAGATTAACAGCAGATTTCTCAGCAGAAACCCTACAGAAGGCTAAAGGCGCTATCGTTAGCCTCCTTAAACAAAGGAATTATCAGTCAAGAATTTTGTATCCAGTGAAATTAAGGTTCATAAATGAATGAAAGGTAGTCTTTTTCAGACAAGCAAATGCTGAGAGAATTCACCACTACCAAGTCTTCACTTTAAGAACTGCTAAAAGGGGCTTGAAATCTTGAAGCTAATCCTTAAAATGCCCCAAAATAGAATCCCCTTACAGCATAAATCTCACAGGACATAAATAATAATAATAATAATACAATGAATAAAACACAAGGTATTCAGGCAACAAACAGCACAATGAATAGAACAGAACTTCATATCTCAATACTAACATTGAATCTAAATGGCCTGAAAGCTACACTTAAAGATATAGAATGGCAGAATCAGTAAGAATTCACTAACCAGGTATCTGCTGTCTTTATGAGGCTCACCTAATACATGAGGACTCACAGAAACTTAAAAACATAAAGTGGGGAAAGCACACCATACTCAACAAATGTTGTTGGGATAATTGGCAAGCCACATGCAGAAGAATAAAAATGGATCCTCATCTCTCAACTTATACAAATATTAATTCAAGCTGAATCAAAGATAACATTGGAAAAACCCTTCTAGACATTGGCTTAGGCAAAGACTTCATGACCAAGAACCCAAAAGCAAATGTAACAAAAGCAAAGATAAATAGATGGGACTTAAGCAAAAAAGCTTCTACATAGCGTGAGAAACAATTAGCAGAGCAAACCAACAACCCACAGAGTGAGAGAAAATCTTTGCAGTCTATACATTTGACAAAGGGGTAATATCCAGAGTCTATAAGGAACTGAAACAAATCAGCAAGAAAATAAAACAAACAATCCCATCAAAAAGTGAGCTAAGGACATGAATAGATAATTCTCAAAAGAAGAAATACAAATGACCAACAAACATATGAAAAAATGCTCAACATCACTAAAGATCAGGGAAATGCAAATCAAAACCACAATGAAATACCACTTTACTCCTGCAAGAATGGCCATAATCAAAAAATCAAAAAACAATAGATGTTGGTGTGGATGTGGTTAAAAGAGAACGCTTTTACCCTGCTGGTGGGAATGTGAACTAATACAACCACTATGGAAAACAGTGTGGAGATTACTTAAAGAACTAAAAGTAGAACTACAAGTTGATCCAGCAATCTCACTACTGGGTATCTACACAAAGGAAAAGAAGCCATTATACAAAAAAAGATACTTGCACACACATGTTTATAGCAGCATAATTCACAATTGCAAAAATATGGAACCAGCCCACATGCCCATCAATCAATGAGTAGATAAAGAAATTGTAGTATATATACCATGGAATACCACCCAGCCATAAAAGGGAATAAAATAATGGCATTTGCCACAACCTGGATGGAATTGGAGGCCATTATTCTAAGTGAAGTAGCTCATAAAAACATTGTATGTTTTTACTAATAAGTGAGCTAAGCTATGAGGATGCAAAGACATAAGAATAATACAATGGACTTTGGAGACTCAGGGGAAAGGGTGGGAGGGGGTTGAGGGATAAAAGACTACATAATGGGTACAGTGTACACTGCTCAGGTGATGAGTGCACCAAAATCTCAGAAATCACCACTAAAGAACTTATTCATGTAACCAAACACCACCTGTTCTCAAAAAACCTATCAGAATAAAAAAATTATTAAAAAAAATAAGTTCTTTTGAAATAAAGTGAATGACAACCTCAAAAATGGAAGAAAATATTTGCAAATTATATGTATAATTAGAGACTCATATCCAGAGTTAAGAACTCTCACAACTCAATCACTTAAAAAAATACTGGACGAAGAATTTGAATAAACAGTTCTTCAAAGAAAATATAAAAATGGTCAATATGGATGACCATGGAAAGATGCTCAACATTATTAGCCATCAGGAAAATGCAAGTCAATACCACAGTAAAAGACTTCTTCACATCCATTAGAATAGCTGTAATCAAATAGATAGATAATAATAACTATTCATGAGAATTTGGAGAAATTGGAACCCACACACATTACTGGTCAGAATGTAAAATAGTGCAGACATTTTGGAAAACACTTTGGCAATTCCACGAAAAGTTACACATAACATTACCACGTGACCTGAGAATTTCAATCTTAATTATACACTCAAGAGAACTGAAAACATTTATCCACACAAAAACTTGTATATAAATGTTCATAGCCATATTACTAATAAGAGTCAAAAAATGAAAATAACCTAATGCTCACCAACTGATGAATGAATGAACAAAATGTGGTATATTCATACAATGGAATATCAGTCACACATAAAAAGAAATGAAGTTCTGGTCCATGCTTACAACATAGATGAACCTTGAAAACATTATATTAGTTGAAAGAAGTCAGACACAAAAGGCCACATATTGTATGCAGAGTGACTGCTATTGGATATGGGGTTTCTTTTTGGAATGATAACAACGTTCTGGAATTAGATAGTAATGACGGTTGTACAACTGTGTGAACAGAATATGCTAAAAATCACTGAATGGTGCACTTTATGAATTTATGGTATGTAAATTATATCTTAATAAAGCTGTTATTAAAATAAAATTTACAAAGAATGTCAGTATATCAAAATCTCCAAAACTGTTAACTCCTTATCTTCCAAAAAATTTTACTTCAGAATCTAATTTGGATTCCTGATAGGCTTGCTAAAATTAAATTGTGCAAAAAAAGTCTTGACTCTCCTGCTCCCTTAAAACATACTCCTGGCCGGGCGCGGTGGCTCACGCCTGTAATCCCAGCACTTTGGGAGGCCGAGACGGGCGGATCACGAGGTCAGGAGATCGAGACCATCCTGGCTAACATGGTGAAACCCCGTCTCTACTAAAAATACAAAAACTAGCCGGGCGAGGTGGCGGGCGCCTGTAGTCCCAGCTACTCGGGAGGCTGAGGCAGGAGAATGGCATAAACCCAGGAGGCGGAGCTTGCAGTGAGCTGAGATCCGGTCACTGCACTCCAGTCCGGGCGACAGAGCGAGACTCCGCCTCAA